>NC_091130.1:158437951-158692951 GCF_040183065.1 Periplaneta americana
CAAACAAACAAACAATCAATCAATCAATCAATCAATCAATCAATCAATCAATCAATCAATCAATCACCTTGTAACAAATGCTTATGAACAAACATATACCATAGAGGACAACCAATAAATTCAGAAATATGCTCAAAACCAACAACACCAAAGGAATAAAGCAGACTACTCTCAATACAAGACCCAAATTGACAAACACACTTCATTTTCAACTGAAAAATATCCTATTCACACCAAAGACCAAACCTACAGACACAATAATCACTAATTACAACCTACATTATAACATTCTAGGAATAATAAACAATACTGTACATCAAAAGCTAAATTAGTACAAAAACCTACAAGAATAAAAATATATCATACACTAGCATTGCCCTCCCTTTTATACGGAAGTGACATTTGGACATTAAAGAATAAAGACATGAACAGAATCAAAGCAACAGAAATGAAATTTTTTTTTCAAGAGGACAGCAGGATGTATTCTTTTTAGACCAAAAAAAGAAATGAAGAAATTTTATAACAATTACAAGTAGAGTCAGTGCAATACAAAATCAGCAGATACAAATTCAATTGGCTACATCATGTAAGAAGAATGGAAAATTCAAGAATCCCAAAAATTATGATGCAGTATAAACCTAGAGGACATCGTCGACCAGGAAGACCTTTTACAACACTGCTAGATGGGGCCAAAACAGGTCTACAGAGGCCTAATTCGTGAAGGATGATGATGATGATGATGATGATGATGATGATGATGATGATGATGATGATGATGATGATGATGATGATGACAACATTGTATCTCAAATCAACCTCTACAAACAATACTAACTCAAAATACACGTATCAACTGCATAACAGAGGACTGTCAAGATGATAATTCTAAATTTTTTACCTTTTACAACAAGTAAATGATATGTCTTACATCAAGAAGCGAACCTATGCCACCAAACAATTGAAATCGATAGAAGACAATTAGCTCTGTTGTGCAACCTGCATTGCTAACAGCAATATCAACTAACGGATACTCATCACTTCAATGATAGACGAAAATTCAATAATAAAGTAGGCCTACAACTAGCAAAACAATGACGACTAACACACAAAATGTATCACTTAAACCAATTATTTATTCAAATTACATAAATTAAGGGTACTTTCAGCAATTGGAAAAACAATTACACAAATAATAATTCGACAACAAAAAAAAAAAAAAACATTATCAAAATTGCACATCCCATATACAAGCCAACTATCAAAGTAACAAAAACCAATATTTCAGGTTCACCATTGCACTCAAAACGTATTCAAATCATCAATCACCTTGTAACAAATGCTTATGAAGAAACAGAGGACAACAATACCAATAAATGCATAAATGTGGTCAAAACCATCAATACTACATGGATTAAAACAGATTACTGTCAATAGAAGACTCAAATACACAAACACACTTTGTATTCAAGTCAAAAATATGCAATTCACACACAAGACCAAATGTAAAACACATAACTAATTCAATAACTAATTAAATCACAACACTATACCTGAAATCAACCTCTACAACATATACATACTGAAACCTACAAAAATTAACTCCATAACACAGTCAGACAGCCATGAAGACAGTTCCAAATTAATACAATTTACAACAAGTAAATATTACGTCAACAAATGATCCTATACCACCAAAAAATTTCAATCAATACAACATAATAAACTCAATTGTGCAACCTGTTCCCCTAACAGTAATTATGAAACTAAAACCCATCTATCAAGTAATGAATACTGATAACTTCAATAATACATAAAAATCCAATGACAAAGTGCAACTAGCAAAACAATTACAGTTGATACACAAAATCTCTCACTTAAACCAATAAATTCTTTCATTTAGAACAATTAACAATCGTTTCATCCATTCCAAAACAATTACAAAAATAATAATTCTAGAAGAACACAAAACCACTATCAACACTGCACATCACATGCACAAAGCACTAACACTACCATTCATTACACAGCAAGCAAACACATGTACAAGTGTACACTGACTGACTATAAGGATGAAACAATACACACCAGATATCCATTAAATAATTACAAACTGCCTGATCCAACAAACTATCAACGTAACAAATTATAATCCTAGCACCAAAAACTAATATCTCACGTCCACCATTGCATCCAAAACACATTAAAAGGAATGCTTATAAACAAAGAAATACCACTCATCACAACAATACCTATAAACCCACAAATATGATCAAAAACCAGCAATACCAAAGGACTAAAACTTATTACTGTCAATGAAAGACTCAAATAGACAAAATAACCAAATGCACGCTCAAGGCCAAAGGTACAGACAAAAAACTATTCAATAATCAGGAATTATAGCCTAAAAAAAAAACAACTGAAAACTATAAACACCACTAAACTGCATAACAGAACAATGTCGACAACATAATTCCAAATTTATATCATTTACAACAAGTCAATGATAAATATGACGTCAATAAACGACCTTAAGACAACAAGTCAATGATAAATATGACGTCAATAAACGACCTTAAGTCACCAACCAATTCAAATCAATTTAGAGAAACCTATACTCCTATCAGCAGTAATGAAACTAAAAGCCATCTATCAAGAAATGAATATTCATAACCACAATAAAAGACCAAAATTCAAACACATACTGCAACAAGCAAAGTAATGACAAGTAATACACAAAATGTACCACTTACAGCAATTATTCAAATTTGAAAAATAATGAGTACTTTCAGTCATTGAAAAAACAATTATAGAAATAATATTCCAACAATACAAAACCATATACAAAGGCCTAATACTCGCATTACACAGCAAGCAAATAAAATCAAAGAATAAACATTATTAAATTATTCAAAACTCTGTACCACTACTCCAACCAAATATCAACGTAATACATTACAATCCTGGCACCAAAAGCCAATATCTCAGGTCCACCATTGCATCCAAACACATATTAAAAACCATCATTCGCCTTCTAACAAAAGGTTTAAGAGGAAACAAATACCAATAAACGCAGAAATATGCTCAAAACCAGCAACCCCAAAGGAATAAAACAGATTACTGTCAATACAAGACTGAAAAATATCCTATTCACATCAAGGACCAAACCTACACACTCAATAATTACCTACGAATTGAGCAGCATTCTTCCAAAACTCAACATCTTCAAAATCTAAAATTTTCAGGTAACACATTTCATTGTTTATATTCTTCCCTTAACATTTAAACAACAATTAAAATATATACATGACTTAAATATTCCAAGTTGAATTATGATAATTGCATGTTATATCAACTACTTAGGTCAAGAGCCCAGAAAATCGCATTGAACATCTTCAAATTGAAATATACAACTTTATGAAAAAATATACTTTTTTTTTTTTTTTTTTTTAAATAAATAATTTTCCTTCTGTTTTATTGAGAACACAAGACATCTCAGTAATAGAAAGGTTCTTCTGGGTATTCTGCTTCATTGTCTTCTTGGTTGGATTCCGGGAAATCTTTTAATACTTGTGAGTAAAATGTTTTTGCTTCTTCGGTTGATGTATCAAAATATTGCATTACTTTTTTTTTTTTTTTTTTCACATCATCCCTATTCTTCGTATTCACGTGATTTTTTGATTTCCTTGGAATATATCTGTCCATTTTTCTTCAAATTACTGATGCCATTTCTTAATACTTCAACAGCACACGTTCTTTACTTTACAGTCGACCCCCTATCTCCAATTCTTCTGATATGTGATTTGCTTCACTTCTGTCATCTTAAATGGCAGCTTCCACTTAACAATTTTATTTGCACTTGACTTTTGATCCTAAACTTACCAATCTTTACCCAGAACCATGCACCATTCCTGTTCATTCAATATTTCTTGGTACTGCAATTGCACTGTGATTTCTTCTGTTCTTCTCAATGCCACCAAATACCATATTGAATGGCAGGAAGCTGTGCCCTCTAACAGGAAAGTACTGTTTATTTTAGTGAATATCTTGGAAGAGTCACAAAATCTCAATAGCATACTCATCATTACTCAATTTCTATTTCTTGATACACATGAACCTGAAAAAATTCTCAATGTATATTTCACAGTACATTTTTCCACTTTCTTAATATAGTCCAGAACTGCACCTTGTGCCATTTCTGTTTCAAGCCATGTGTAATGGTGGATATCACCTCCTTCATTCACTTCCATAACAGTATTGTAAAGCCAGACTTGGCAGGAGTAAAATACGGTATCACCCACCCACCCACCCACCCACCCACCCACCCACCCACCCTCCCTCCCTCCCTCCCTCCCTCCCTCCCTGCCTGATAATTTCGGTAGAGGCTGACTCTATTGACAATCAAAACATACGGTGTTAGTGTTATTTTCTTTGCTCTTGAGAGTTTCAAAAAAAATTTTCAGCCCTCTTTTTGTGTAATCTGTAGTCACTTCCCAGGTATTTTTTTTTTTTTTTTTTTTTTTTTTTTTTTTTAAGTCATAAAAATTTCTTATTTTAACAAGAAGCCCTGCACATTTAGAAGAAGTATCAGAGCGCAGATTTACAAAACCCAGATTAAAGCACTTCTAAAAATGGACTTATATTTGGATAGGGAGCATCTTAAAAGCTCGTTTTTCATACATTGACAAAATCTCTCCCAAAGTTTCTCAATACTTAGTTCTGGAGGCAAGTATGATCTAGACCATTTCTTACAAGGATAATGTCTGTCTGTCTGTCTGTCTGTCTGTCTGTCTGTCTGTCTGTCTGTCTGTCTCTCTCTCTCTCTCTCTCTCTCTCTCTCTCTCTCTCTCTCTCTCTCTCTCTCTCTCTCTCTCTCTCTCTCTCTCTACATCGTTAGTTGAGTATGTCCCTCTTTATAGCACTTGTCATTTCTTCATCCCACTCATTAATCCTCCTTCCACATCTACATTATTTTAGCACTTCACCTCTTACATATTTCTTACCTATTCGTCTCAACATGTCACCTGACATTTCTGTAATTTTTCGAAATGTGGGTGGGTGGGTGGGTGGGTGGGTGGGTGGGTGGGTGGGTGGGTGGGTGGGTGGGTGGGTGGGTGCACGCACGCACGCACGCACGCACGCACGCACACACACACACACACACACACACACACACTTGTACTTCTTCCCCATTCTCCTTTGGAACAAAATAACTTAGTGAAATATCTTTGCCATACTTAGCCTGTTTATCATCGTTTCCCCCCCCCCTCCCTCTAATTTGTTTACACGAATCAATTTTCAAACAAACAATTTCTGTGCTATTTTGCCCTTACCATTACCATACAGCTTTGAATGGAATTCCAGGATATCATTGCTGGTCACATTTGTTGCTTCACATTTACTTTACTTTATGCCTTCAAACCATGAAAACAATCTATATCTGAATATTTCGAAGCAAAAATTATTCAAACCAACTTTACAGGGAGCTATACCTGAAAGCTTGATTTGCACAATCTATATCTCGCTCACCTGCTATTTCCTGCGTGTACTTTATACTCTTATTCTTGTTTCAATTATTTCAATCATTTCGCCTTTTCTTTTTCACCACGTTTTATTTCTTGAATAGGAGACCAATACTCACTACTGCTTCAGTATTAAAATTAGCAGACAAACAGTATTGCAGTCCACATTGTTCACAGTCAACAGTGGAAATAATGCAAGTGAGAGATATTTCAGCTCTGCATTGTAGCCAATCTTTAAAACTTAATACCGTAATAAAATTTCAAGGAAAAAAATACAAATCCTTGTTATACTTTTTTATGACCAGTGGAAACACTGTTTTAAAATAAAGTTGAGTTTTCAAAAAAAAAAAAAAAAAAAAAAAAAAAAAAAAAAAAAAAAAAACTCGCTGACACAAGATGTTTAGTTTTGCAAAAACCCTCAATATTTAACACCTTATTAATGTATTAAATGTTGACATTTGACTAATTCTGTGTAGTGCAATTGATTCGTCTACCTTTAAAATATACAAAACTATATATAACTCATTTTCCAAAATTTTGAACTTGTTGACTTTTGGAAAAACACTCCTCAATTATAGCCTCATCACAACAACGTATCTCAAATCAACCTCTACAAACAATACTGTACTAAGTGAAAATAGACGCAGCTATGAACTGTACAACAGAGGACTATCGACAAGATAATTAGAATTTTCTATCATTTACAACAAGTAAATGAAAAATATTACATGCTATGCCACCAAACAATTCAAATCAATAGAAGACAATACAGTCAATTGTACAACCTGTAACTTACTCCTAACAGCAATACTGCAATTAAAATCAATCCATCCATCCATCCATCCATCCATCCATCCATCCATCCATCCATCCATCCATCCATCCATCCATCCATCCATCCATCCATCCATCCATCCATCCATCCATCCATCCATAGTAATGAATACTGATAACTTCAATAAAACACCAAAATTCAAAGATAAACTGCAACTACCAAAACAATGACAAGTAATACACAAAATGTGGCCTATCACTTAAACCAATAAATTCTTCAAATTAGATAAAACAACATTACTTTCATGTACAAGCCAACTATCAATGTAACAAATTACAATCCTGGCATCAAAAACAACCGCCTTCTAACAAATGCTTATGAACAAACAGATACCAATAAATTTTGAAATATAGTCAAAACCATCAATACCCAACAAATAAAACAGATTATTGTCAATAGAAGGCTCAAAAAGACAAACACACTTGACATTAAAGTCAAACATATCTTATTTACACCAAACAATAAACCTATCTCAAATCAACCTTTACAAACAATACTACATTCAAAATAGACGTACAAACAGCAATAAAACTGCATTACAGAGATCACCATTTCTATTACAAAACCCCTATACTAAATTACCACATCAGGATTATCACCATTTCTAAATACGTGCACCATGCCTAAACAATACAGTACACTTGGCCAACAAATCACAACCACAGTTGAAAAATTCAATTATGCAAACTAAAGCATAACTTCACCTTCAAAAAACAAATTACAATCGATAAATAAAGCTCTATCCCTGCACCCAGTCAAAATTGGACATGTGTTTACATCAACTTTTCTACTCACTACAGTCCATACTATCACCCCTCAAATATTTAGTACTTCTCCTCAAACACTCTCTACATACATCCACCAACATACACGGCAGAGGAAAACCCTGGTGGAGGTTGCATGGATCCCGGATAGTCCATGCAACCTCCACCAGGGGTTTCCCCTGCCGCCTATGCCAGCAGAACACAAGGAAAGATGTACACAGCAGCAGAGAACTCTGATGGATTGTATATGAACTTCCAGATAGTTCATATACAACACACCAGAGCTCTCCACTGCCGCCTACATCAGGAACAAAACATGGGGAGATGTACACAACAGCAAGAACTCTACTGGATTGCATATGAACTCCCGGATAGTCCATATACAACCCACCAGAGGTCTCCACTGCCGCCTACATCAGGAACAAAACATTGGAACATGTACACAACAGCAAGAACTCTACTGGATTGCATATGAACTCCCAGATAGTCCATATACAACCTACCAGAGGTCTCCACTGCCGCCTACATCAGGAACAAAACATTGCAACATGTACACAACAGCAAGAACTCTACTGGATTGCATATCAACTCCTGGATAGTCCATATACAACCCACCAGAGGTCTCCACTGCCGCCTACATCAGGAACAAAACATTGGAACATGTACACAACAGCAAGAACTCTACTGGATTGCATATGAACTCCCGGATAGTCCATATACAACCCACCAGAGGTCTCCACTGCCACCTACACCACAGGAAGGCATGATAAATTTTCAAAGTCCCACACGTATAAACAACAGCAGAAAACTCTACTGGATTGCACAGGGATTGTCGCATAGTCCAAGTACAACCCACCAGAGCTCTCTGCTGCCACCTATACCTGCACAACTTTCTACATTTTTAGGTCTCACAGATGTAGACCACAGTAGACAACTGTGATGGAACCCGCATGGACTTCCGGATACTCCATGAAGATTCCACCGCAGCTCTCCATTGGCAAAACACAAGGAATAGAATCAAAGTCCCACTGGTATATCATTTCCTACCATTTGTTGCACATTAATATTTGCTAATATTTCTTACTAAACAAAATATATCAACGCTTTCGCCTACATGCCACCATCAGATATTCTAATGTTATAACGATATCTAAAACCTAAGTCCAATATAGTTCACTGTGATAAACATTACAATAAATTACAATAATTAAAATCATGAGTTATGTGTAATGAGTACACAGAAAAGCCACTACGAGAACACATCATCACAAGCTTCAAGGCAGGCACGCACGCACGCACGCACGCACGCACGCACGCACACACACACATATAATATATATATATATATATATATATATATATATATATATATATATATATATATACACTACTAGGTTCAAAAAGTTCCCGGAATTTTACTACCATTTTTCGTATTAATATATAACAAGAGATATTATACATTTGTTTTGTTGGTAACATTCATGATGTCATTTCCTTAAAGTTTGTTGATAATGGCAATTATTGGTTTTGAGTTGTAGGCATTTGTTTATCATAGTGTTTTGTTTGTTCGTCGTATTTTGTAATTATGTCCACAGAGCAAAGTACAAACATCAAGTTCTGTGTTTTGCTGGGGACATGATCAGTATGGCTGATGAAGATGGTGATTTCTTAAACAAAATGAAACTGGTGCTACTTGTACGACCCAGTCCCTAAACGACAGTCATCTGAGTGGAAATCGAAAACATCTCCTCGGAAGCAAAAATTTCCTAGGGACACTTCCAAAGGCAAAGTTATTTTAAATGTTATGTTTTATTTAACGACGCTCGCAACTGCAGAGGTTATATCAGCATCGCCGGATGTGCCGGAATTTTGTCACGCAGGAGTTCTTTCATATGCCAGTAAATCTACTAACATGAGCCTGTCGCATTTAAGCACACTTAAAGCAAAGTTATTTTGGAAGTTTTCTTCGACTCTCAGGGTCTCATGCACCATGAGTTCATTCCAGAAGGTCGTACTGTAACGAAAGAATTGTACGTAGAAACCCTCCGTCGCCTCTGGGACGCAGTGAGAAGGAAACGTCCAGAAAAGTGGGTAGAAAACAATTGGTTCCTTATGCATGACAATGCACCTGCTCATCGCGCAATTATTGTAAAGAATTTTCTTGCCAGGCACAACATAACTGCTTTGGATCACTCATCATACTCTCCTGATCTCTCACCACCTGATTACTTTCTGTTTCCCCGTCTGAAAAGTCATCTGAAAGGACGGAGATTCAATGCTGAAGAGGTTATCGCAAACGCGACGAGAGCACTAAGACGGGTTTCACAAAATGGCTTCCAGGAACTCTACACGCGTTGGCAAAAGTGTGTTGTTGCGGAAGGCAACTATTTTGAAGGGAATGCTGTAGAATAGTGTTTAAGGTACGTTGTTTCTATGATGCTAGCAAATTCCGGGAACTTTTTGAACCTAGTATGTATATAAATAAACAAACACACACACATACATACATAATATAATGCACACACATACATATAATATTATATATATATATATATATATATAAACACATACATATAATATAATGCACGCACGCACACACACACACACACACACACACACACATAATATAAAACACACACGCACGCACGCACATACATACATACATACATACATACATACATACATACATACATACATACATACATACATACATACATACATACATACATACATACATACATACATACATACATACATACATACATAACATACATAACATACATAACATACATAACATACATTACGTACATTACGTACGTACGTACACACATACACACACACACACACACACACACACACACACACACACACACACACACATACATACATACAAACAAACAAACAAACAAACAAACAAACAAACAAACAAACAAACAACATTCAAACAAAACAAATGCTATTACAACTTTACAAATCAGTCAAATTGAACAAATTTCTTACAACGATATTACACTCTCATTACATATAACTCATGATTTTAATTATTCTAATTTATTGTTATGTTTATCACAGAAATTTGATGAGTTCCACACGGACTTCCACTTAGTCCATGTAGAATCCACCAAAGCTTTCCGCTCCCACCCATTCCAGCAGGACGTAGACTCTGGACAAGGCAGGTAACATAGGAAAGAGCAATAAACACAATGGAACAACTACAATCTCTTGTACAACACAACATTCCAAGCCTCAAAATCTTCTCTCATTCAAAATATTGCACTTGTGCCTTCACTAATCTACAAACACATGCAACAACTACAATCCAACCATGTTAGTAGATACATCAAGCAAATGCAAAGTCACTACACGTCAACAAAGTCAAAACATCCAACGTCCAATGTCCAATAATATAAAAAAAAAAAAAAAAAAAATCATATAAGAAACCTGCTCAATGTGTTTGGCAAACTGCAAAATGCCGTTCCTGCTTTTCTATGCCACCCTTACGCATCCTACAACTGTCACATCGCATACCGCATGCAATGGCGTCCCATTGCTGTTCCACAATATGACAATCAATATGCATCATCAATCTATTTCAACCATCAATTCCCGTCTAACAAATGCTTATGAACAAGCAAATACACGAATAAATGCAGACATATGGGGTCAAACCAGCAACATCAAATGAATAAAACACATTTCTGTCAAGGGAAGACTCTAATAGACAAAACCACTTGGTTAATGCACCAAAGAGCAAACCTACAGACTCAATAATCACCAATTATGGCCTAAATAATAACAATGTACTATCTCAAATCAACCTCTATGAACAATACTAAGTGAAAACAGACCTACAAACAACAATGGACTGCATAAAGGAGCAACATCAATAAGACAATTCCAAATTTACAACAACTAAATCATAAATATTACGTCGATAAACGATCCTATGCCACCAAGCACTTCAAATCAATACAACACAAAGTCAATTGTGCAACCTGTATTCCTGACAGCAATCGTGGAATCAAAATAAAAGCTATCTATCAAGTAATCAACACTCATAACTTCAATAAAATACCAAGTCCAACTAGCAAAACAATGACAAGTAATACACAAAATCTATCACTTTAAGCAATTAATTATTCACATTTGAGAAATAATAATTCAATAACAACAGAAAACCATGTACTTGCATTACACAGCAAGCAGACAAATCTACAAGTGCGCAATGGCAATAAAAATCAAACAATATACAGCACAGATCCATATCTATAATCAAATAATTGCAAACCCTGTACTCCAACAAAGTATCAACGTAATAATCCATAATCCTGACTCCAAAACCCAATATCTCAAGTCCACCATTGCATCTCAAACGTATTAAAAACCATCCATCGCCTCCTAACAAATGCTTTTCAACAAACAAATACCACATAAGACGACAACAACAACAACAACAACAACAACAACAACAACAACAACAATACGAATAAATTTTGAAATATGGTCGAAACCATCAATACCCGAAAAATAAAACAGATTATTGTCAACAGAAGACTCAAAAAGACAAACACACTTGATATGATTCCATAATCACGAATCATGACCTATCTCAAATCAACCTTTACAAACAATACTACAGTCAAAATAGACGTACCGTACAAACAGCAATAAACTGCATAACAGAGATCACCGTTTCCATTACAAAACCCCTACACAAAATATACCACATCAGGATTATTACCATTTGTAAATACATGCGCCATGTCCAAACAATACAGCACACTTGGCCAACAAAGCACAATCACAGTTGAAAAATTCAATTATGTAAACTAAAGCATAACTTCACCTTCAAAACAACAATGACAACCCATAAATAAAGCTCTATCCCTGTACCCAGTCAAAATTGCAGTTTTCTACTCACTACATTCCATACTATCACCCCTCAAATATTTACTCCTTCTCCTCAAACACTCTCTATGTACATCCACCAACATACACAACAGAGGAAAACCCTGATGGAGATTGCATGGATCCCGGATAGTCCACGCAACCTCCACCAGGGGTTTCCCCTGCCACCTATGCCAGCAGAACACGAGGAAAGATGTACACAACAGCAGAGACCTCTGATGGATTGTATACGAACTTCCAGATAGTTCATATACAACCCACCAGAGGTCTCCACTACCGGCTACATCAGGAACAAAACATGGGGAGATGTACACAACAGCAAGAACTCTACTGGGTTGCATATCAACTCCCGGATAGTCCATATACAACCCACCAGAGGTCTCCACTGCCGCCTACACCACAGGAAGGCGTGATAAATTTTCAAAGTCCCACAGGTATAAACAACAGCAGAGAACTCTGGTGGATTCCACAGGGACTGTCGCATAGTCCAAGTACAACCCACCAGAGCTCTCCGCTGCTGCCTATACCTGCACAACTTTCTACATTTTTTAGGTCTCACAGATGTAGACCACAGTAGACAACTGTGATGGAACCCACATGGACTTCCAGATAGTCCATGAACATTCCACCACAGCTCTCCATTGGCAAAACACAAGGAATACAATCAAAGTCCCACTGGTATATCATTTCCTACCATTTGTTGCACATTAATATTTCCTAATATTTCTTACTAAACAAAATATATCAACACTTTCGCCTACATGGCACCATCAGATATTCTAATGTTATAACAATATCTAAAACCTAAGTCCAATATAGTTCACTGTGATAAACATTACAATAAATTACAATAATTAAAATCATGACTTATGCGTAATGAGTACACAGAAAAGCCACTACGACAACACATCATCACAACCTTCAACAAACAAACAAACAAACAAACAAACAAACAAACAAACAAACAAACAAACACACACACACACACACACACACACACACACACACATACATGTAATATCATACATCCATACATACATAGGTTTTTTTTTTTTCTTTTTTGTTTTTTTGTTTTTTCTTTTCTTTTCTTCTTTTCTTTTCTTTTCTTTTCTTTTCTTTTCTTTTCTTTTCTTTTCTTTTCTTTTCTTTTTTCTTTCCTTTCGTTTTTTTTTGTATCTTTTGTTTTTTTTTGTTTCTTTTTTGTGTTTTTTTGTTTTCTTTTCTTTTTGTTTTTTTTTTGTCTTTTCTTTTCTTTTCTTTTCTTTTCTTTTCTTTTCTTTTCTTTTCTTTTCTTTTTCATTACACTTGTTTACCTCTTTTTTTTCGTGTTATATGCAATTACAATATAATAAATAAATATATACATACATACATACATACATACATACATACATACATACACACACACACATATAATATAATATAATATAATATAATGCCGTCAAACATGAGTCGACCTTCACTGCACTCATCTCACACCAACATATTTTAAAACATATCAATATCAATGTACACTGCACTCATCGCACACGTACACAATACAAGTCAATAATCATCTCACAAACAATGCACACTGCACTCATCGCACACGTACACAATACAAGTCAATAATCATCTCATAAACAATACACACTGCACTCATCGCACACGTACACAATACAAGTCAATAAACATCTCATAAACAATGCACACTGCACTCATCGCACACGTACACAATACAAGTCAATAATCATCTCACAAACAATGCACACTGCACTCATCGCACACGTACACAATACAAGTCAATAATCATCTCATAAACAATACACACTGCACTCATCGCACACGTACACAATACAAGTCAATAATCATCTCACAAACAATGCACACTGCACTCATCGCACACGTACACAATACAAGTCAATAATCATCTCATAGACAATACACACTGCACTCATCGCACACGTACACAATACAAGTCAATAATCATCTCACAAACAATGCACACTGCACTCATCTCACACGTACACAATGCAAGTCAATAATCATCTCATAAACAATACACACTGCACTCATCACACACGTACACAATACAAGTCAATAATCATCTCATAAACAATACACACTGCACTCATCGCACACGTACACAATACAAGTCAATAATCATCTCATAAACAATACACACTGCACTCATCACACACGTACACAATGCAAGTCAATAATCATCTCATAAACAATACACACTGCACTCATCACACACGTACACAATACAAGTCAATAATCATCTCATAAACAATACACACTGCACTCATCACACACGTACACAATGCAAGTCAATAATCATCTCATAAACAATACACACTGCACTCATCACACACGTACACAATGCAAGTCAATAATCATCTCACAAACAATGCACACTGCACTCATCTCACACGTACACAATGCAAGTCAATAATCATCTCATAAACAATACACACTGCACTCATCACACACGTACACAATGCAAGTCAATAATCATCTCATAAACAATACACACTGCACTCATCACACACGTACACAATACAAGTCAATAATCATCTCACAAACAATGCACACTGCACTCATCGCACACGTACACAATGCAAGTCAATAATCATCTCACAAACAATGCACACTGCACTCATCACACACGTACATAATACAAGTCAATAATCATCTCATAAACAATACACACTGCACTCATCACACACGTACACAATGCAAGTCAATAATCATCTCATAAACAATACACACTGCACTCATCACACACGTACACAATGCAAGTCAATAATCATCTCATAAACAATACACACTGCACTCATCACACACGTACACAATGCAAGTCAATAATCATCTCATAAACAATACACACTGCACTCATCACACACGTACACAATGCAAGTCAATAATCATCTCATAAACAATACACACTGCACTCATCGCACACGTACACAATACAAGTCAATAATCATCTCATAAACAATACACACTGCACTCATCGCGCACGTACACAATACAAGTCAATAATCATCTCACAAACAATGCACACTGCACTCATCACACACGTACACAATACAAGTCAATAATCATCTCATAAACAATACACACTGCACTCATCGCACACGTACACAATACAAGTCAATAATCATCTCATAAACAATGCACACTGCACTCATCGCACACGTACACAATACAAGTCAATAATCATCTCATAAACAATGCACACTGCACTCATCACACACGTATGTAATACAAGTCAATAATCATCTCATAAACAATGCACACTGCACTCATCACACACGTATGTAATACAAGTCAATAATCATCTCATAAACAATGCACACTGCACTCATCACACACGTACACAATACAAGTCAATAATCATCTCATAAACAATGCACACTGCACTCATCACACACGTACACAATACAAGTCAATAATCATCTCATAAACAATGCACACTGCACTCATCACACACGTACACAATACAAGTCAATAATCATCTCATAAACAATGCACACTGCACTCATCACACACGTACACAATACAAGTCAATAATCATCTCATAAACAATGCACACTGCACTCATCTCACACGTACACAATACAAGTCAATAATCATCTCATAAACAATGCACACTGCACTCATCTCACACGTACACAATACAAGTCAATAATCATCTCATAAACAATGCACACTGCACTCATCTCACACGTACACAATACAAGTCAATAATCATCTCATAAACAATGCACACTGCACTCATCACACACGTACACAATACAAGTCAATAATCATCTCATAAACAATGCACACTGCACTCATCACACACGTACACAATACAAGTCAATAATCATCTCATAAACAATGCACACTGCACTCATCTCACACGTACACAATACAAGTCAATAATCATCTCATAAACAATGCACACTGCACTCATCTCACACGTACACAATGCAAGTCAATAATCATCTCATAAACAATACACACTGCACTCATCGCACACGTACACAATACAAGTCAATAATCATCTCACAAACAATGCACACTGCACTCATCTCACACGTACACAATGCAAGTCAATAATCATCTCATAAACAATACACACTGCACTCATCACACACGTACACAATGCAAGTCAATAATCATCTCATAAACAATACACACTGCACTCATCACACACGTACACAATGCAAGTCAATAATCATCTCATAAACAATACACACTGCACTCATCACACACGTACACAATGCAAGTCAATAATCATCTCATAAACAATACACACTGCACTCATCTCACACGTACACAATGCAAGTCAATAATCATCTCATAAACAATACACACTGCACTCATCACACACGTACACAATACAAGTCAATAATCATCTCACAAACAATGCACACTGCACTCATCACACACGTACACAATGCAAGTCAATAATCATCTCATAAACAATACACACTGCACTCATCACACACGTACACAATGCAAGTCAATAATCATCTCATAAACAATGCACACTGCACTCATCACACACGTACACAATGCAAGTCAATAATCATCTCATAAACAATACACACTGCACTCATCGCACACGTACACAATGCAAGTCAATAATCATCTCACAAACAATGCACACTGCACTCATCACACACGTACACAATGCAAGTCAATAATCATCTCATAAACAATACACACTGCACTCATCACACACGTACACAATGCAAGTCAATAATCATCTCATAAACAATACACACTGCACTCATCACACACGTACACAATGCAAGTCAATAATCATCTCATAAACAATACACACTGCACTCATCTCACACGTACACAATGCAAGTCAATAATCATCTCATAAACAATACACACTGCACTCATCGCACACGTACACAATACAAGTCAATAATCATCTCACAAACAATGCACACTGCACTCATCTCACACGTACACAATGCAAGTCAATAATCATCTCATAAACAATACACACTGCACTCATCACACACGTACACAATGCAAGTCAATAATCATCTCATAAACAATACACACTGCACTCATCACAAACGTACACAATGCAAGTCAATAATCATCTCATAAACAATACACACTGCACTCATCACACACGTACACAATACAAGTCAATAATCATCTCATAAACAATACACACTGCACTCATCGCACACGTACACAATACAAGTCAATAATCATCTCATAAACAATGCACACTGCACTCATCGCACACGTACACAATACAAGTCAATAATCATCTCACAAACAATGCACACTGCACTCATCGCACACGTACACAATACAAGTCAATAATCATCTCACAAACAATGCACACTGCACTCATCACACACGTACATAATACAAGTCAATAATCATCTCATAAACAATACACACTGCACTCATCACACACGTACACAATGCAAGTCAATAATCATCTCATAAACAATACACACTGCACTCATCACACACGTACACAATGCAAGTCAATAATCATCTCATAAACAATACACACTGCACTCATCACACACGTACACAATGCAAGTCAATAATCATCTCATAAACAATACACACTGCACTCATCGCACACGTACACAATACAAGTCAATAATCATCTCACAAACAATGCACACTGCACTCATCACACACGTACATAATACAAGTCAATAATCATCTCATAAACAATACACACTGCACTCATCACACACGTACACAATGCAAGTCAATAATCATCTCATAAACAATACACACTGCACTCATCACACACGTACACAATGCAAGTCAATAATCATCTCATAAACAATACACACTGCACTCATCACACACGTACACAATGCAAGTCAATAATCATCTCATAAACAATACACACTGCACTCATCACACACGTACACAATGCAAGTCAATAATCATCTCATAAACAATACACACTGCACTCATCGCACACGTACACAATACAAGTCAATAATCATCTCATAAACAATACACACTGCACTCATCGCGCACGTACACAATACAAGTCAATAATCATCTCACAAACAATGCACACTGCACTCATCACACACGTACACAATACAAGTCAATAATCATCTCATAAACAATACACACTGCACTCATCGCACACGTACACAATACAAGTCAATAATCATCTCATAAACAATACACACTGCACTCATCGCACACGTACACAATACAAGTCAATAATCATCTCATAAACAATGCACACTGCACTCATCACACACGTATGTAATACAAGTCAATAATCATCTCATAAACAATGCACACTGCACTCATCACACACGTACACAATACAAGTCAATAATCATCTCATAAACAATGCACACTGCACTCATCACACACGTACACAATACAAGTCAATAATCATCTCATAAACAATGCACACTGCACTCATCACACACGTACACAATACAAGTCAATAATCATCTCATAAACAATGCACACTGCACTCATCTCACACGTACACAATACAAGTCAATAATCATCTCATAAACAATGCACACTGCACTCATCTCACACGTACACAATACAAGTCAATAATCATCTCATAAACAATGCACACTGCACTCATCTCACACGTACACAATACAAGTCAATAATCATCTCATAAACAATGCACACTGCACTCATCACACACGTACACAATACAAGTCAATAATCATCTCATAAACAATGCACACTGCACTCATCACACACGTACACAATACAAGTCAATAATCATCTCATAAACAATGCACACTGCACTCATCTCACACGTACACAATACAAGTCAATAATCATCTCATAAACAATGCACACTGCACTCATCTCACACGTACACAATACAAGTCAATAATCATCTCATAAACAATGCACACTGCACTCATCACACACGTACACAATACAAGTCAATAATCATCTCATAAACAATGCACACTGCACTCATCACACACGTACACAATACAAGTCAATAATCATCTCATAAACAATGCACACTGCACTCATCGCACACGTACACAATACAAGTCAATAATCATCTCATAAACAATGCACACTGCACTCATCGCACACGTACACAATACAAGTCAATAATCATCTCATAAACAATGCACACTGCACTCATCTCACACGTACACAATACAAGTCAATAATCATCTCATAAACAATGCACACTGCACTCATCACACACGTACATAATACAAGTCAATAATCATCTCATAAACAATGCACACTGCACTCATCACACACGTACACAATACAAGTCAATAATCATCTCATAAACAATGCACACTGCACTCATCGCACACGTACACAATACAAGTCAATAATCATCTCATAAACAATGCACACTGCACTCATCGCACACGTACACAATACAAGTCAATAATCATCTCATAAACAATGCACACTGCACTCATCTCACACGTACACAATACAAGTCAATAATCATCTCATAAACAATGCACACTGCACTCATCACACACGTACATAATACAAGTCAATAATCATCTCATAAACAATGCACACTGCACTCATCACACACGTACACAATACAAGTCAATAATCATCTCATAAACAATGCACACTGCACTCATCGCACACGTACACAATACAAGTCAATAATCATCTCATAAACAATCACACATACAACATTCCAACAAAACAAATACTATTACATACAAAAACATACATTATTACGACAATGTAACTATTAATTACATCAGCAATAGTTGCATAAAATTCACATCAACTGTATCACACATACACATGTACAAACTTCTTATATTTTCTCAATTTCATGTATTAATACTGCTATGCAATAAACACTAAATATATAACATCACTTCTATGTATTTTATATCTATATTTTATTTCTCACATATTACATTTTCGACAAGTCAGCGAAAACTATTTACAAATCACTCAAATTGAACACATTTCTTACAAAGATATTACACTCTCATTACATATAACTCATAATTTTAATTATTATAATTTATTTTTGTTTGTCACAGTTAACTATATTCGACTTAGGTTTTAGATATCATTATAACATTTTCTTCAGTAAGATATATATTAGCAAATATTAATGTGCAACAAATGATAAATCATATGATTGAGAAATTTTTTTATCTATTTATAAACAGCGCATGGACTTCCACTTAGTCCATGTAGAATCCACCAAAGCTCTCCACTGTCGCCTATACCAGTAGGATGTAGACTCTGGATAAGACAGGTAACATAGGAAAGAGCAATAAACACAATGGAACAACTACAATCTCTTGTACAACACAACATTCCAAGCCTCAAAATCTTCTCTCATACAAAATATTGCACTTGTGCCTTCACTAATCTACAAACACATCCAACAACTACAATCCAATCATGTTAGTAGATACATCAAGCAAATGCAAAGTCACTACACGTCAACAAAGTCAAAATGTCCAATGTCCAATAATATTAAAAAAAAAAAATCCTATAACAAACCTGCTAAATGTGTTTGGCAAACTGCAAAATGTCATTACTGCTTTTCTATGCCACCCTTACGCATCCTACAACTGTCACATCGCATACCGCATGCAATGGCATCCCAGTCTGTTCCACGATATGACAATCAATATGCATCACCAATCTATTTCAACCATCAATTGCCGTCTAACAAATGCTTATGAACAAACAAATACCGCAGGATGACGACAACAACAATACGAATAAATGCAGAAATATGGTCAAAACCAGCAACACCAAATCAATAAAACAAATTTCTGTCAAGAGAAGACTCAAATAGACAAAACCACTTGGTATTCGCACCACAGAGCAAAAGAAATAAAATAAAGCTTAAAACAAAAAATAATACAGAATTTATATCGCTACCTAAAAAAATTATACAAAATAATATTCTCATAAACAAAATACTAGCATATTCAGCCAAAAAAATTAATGCAAAACAACAACAACAACAACCACCACCACCACCACCACCACCACCACCACCACCACCACCACCACCACCACCACCACCACCACCACCACCACCACCACCACCACCACCACCACCACCACCACCACCACCACCACCACCACCACCACCACCACCACCACCACCACCACCACCACCACCACCACCACTTCTATATTCAACATTAAAACCTGAAACCAACTCTGACAGCAGATTCTGGCACAAATTTTACCAATAATAAATCAAAATTACCAAATCAAATTCCCTACAGACTCAATAATCATCAATTATAGCCTAAATAATAACAATGTACTATCTCAAATCAACCTCTACGAACAATACTAAGTCAAAACAGACCTACAAACAACAACAACAAACTGCATAAAAGAGCAACATCGATAACACAATTCCAAATTTATACCATTTACAACAACTAAATCATAAATATTACGTCAATAAACAAGCCTATGCCACCAAGCAATTCAAATCAATAGAAGACAAAGTCAATTGTGCAACCTGTACTCCTCACAGCAATCGTGGAATTAAAGCTATCTATCAAGTAATCAATACTCATAACTTCAATAAAATACCAAGTCCAACTAGCAAAACAATGACAAGTAATACACAAAATCTATCACTTTAAGCAATTAATTATTCACATTAGAGAAATAATAATTCAATAACAACAGAAAACCATGTACTTGCATTACACAGCAAGCAAACAAATGTACAAGTGTGCAGTGGCAATAAAAATCAAACAATATACAGCACAGATCTATACATAATCTAATAATTGCAAACCCTGTACTCCAACAAAGTATCAACGTAATAATTCATAACCCTGACACCAAAACCCAATATCTCAAATGCACCATTGCATCTCAAACATATTAAAAACCATCCATCACTTCCTAAGAAATGCTTTTCAACCAACAAACAAACAAACAAACAAACAAACAAACAAACAAACAAACAAACAAACAAACAAACAAACAAACAAACAAACAAACAAACACCACAAAGGACAACAACAATACCAAGAAACGCAGAAATATCATCAACTCTCAATGCAACACTCTAATACACAAACACACTTGCTATTCAAGCCAAAAAATAAGAAAATTCTTACTAAACAACAAACATACAGACAGAAAACTAATTCCATAATCAACAATTATAGCCTAAATGACAACAGAATACCTGAAATTAACCTCTACATGTAATACATAGAAAAACCTACACAAAATAGGCGTACAAACACCAATAAACTGCAAACAGAGCCAGACCAACAGGACAATTCCAAATTAATACAATTGACAAGCAAATGATGAACATTACGTCAATAAAAGATCCTATGCCACCAAACAATTCAAATCAATACAACACAATACATTCAATTGTCTAACCTGTACTCCTAACACCACTAATACTACTAAAAGCCATTCATCAAGGAATCAATACTGATAACTTCAATAAAAGACCAAAATTCTAACACATAGTGCAACTAACAAAGGAATGACAAGTAATACACAAAATGTATCACTTAAAGCAAGAAATAAACAATACTTTCATGATTGGAAAACAATTATACAAATTACAATTCAAGAAAAACAGAAAACTTTTATCAACATTGCACAAGGCATGCACAAGTGTACAATGACAATACACACCACACACCTACACATTGTCAAGTAATTACAAACTGCCTACTCCAACCAGTATCAACATAATAAGTTACAATCCTGACACCAAAAACGAATATCTCGTGTCCACCATTCCATCCAAAATGTATCAGTCACCTTGTAACGAATGCTTATGAAGCAACAAATTCCGCAGAGGGCAACAATACCTATAAACGCACAAATATCATCACAAAGCAGTAATATCAAACCAGTAAAACTGATCATGGTCAATGCAAGACTCAAACACGCTTCGTTGTCAAGTGGAAAAAATAGCCAATTCACACTCAAGACCATATGCACACACAGAAACCTAATTCAATAATCAGCAGTTATAGCCTAAATGACAACACTGTATCTCAAATGAATCTCTACAAGCAATACTCACTCAAAACTACTAAAATAGGCGTACAAACACCAATAAACTGCATAATAGAGTAACATCAACAAGACAATTCCAGATTTATACCCACGCCAGCAAACAAATGAAATCAATAGAACACAATAAACAACAATAACTAAATTAAAACCCATCTATCAAGCAATCAAGACTCATATAAAGTGCAGCTACCAAAGAATAACAATTCACAAAATGTTTCACTTAAACAAATAAATTACTCCAATTACACACATAAAGAGTAAGTACTTTCATCCATTGGAAAACAACCATAGAAATAACAATTCCAGAACAACAGAAAGCACATCACATCTACAAGGGGCTAATACTAACATTGCATAGCTAGCTAGCTAGCTAGCAAGCAAGCAAGCAAGCAAGCAAGCAAGCAAGCAAGCAAGCAAGCAAGCAAGCAAGCAAGCACATGTACAACTGTTCAATGGCAATAAAAATCAAACAATACACACCAGATACCTGCACCACATGAAATAATTACAACCTGCGTACTTCAACTAACTATCAACTTCATAAGTTACAATCCTCACACCTGAGGTCCACCATTGCATCCGGAAAAATTTATCCAAGAAAATAAACCCTGCAACATCATATCACGTATCTACACACTTCACTTCAAATTTCTAAGCTCAGTCGGTAATGCAGCTCTCTGCATATTATGTAAACTCACTTACTGTGGAAACCCATGAAACAAAATTACTTTGAGAGTTTTACAACTCCTACAACGAATTTAACAACTTTTCAGCAGCAGTATGACGCCATTGCAGTTGCCAAAGTGTCACTATAGCATAGTCATCGATGCTAAATAACCTAGTACTTCATATAACCAATTAAAGAAAATCACTACAATACCGCAAATGCCATTTCGTCTCTATCACTCAAAAACACCTTCACATTTCTCTAAAGTCCTGCCATCAATTTCATAATCATTATTCAACACCAAACACCCCATCACGCCTGTCCAGGTAATAGTGTAGTCAAACATTTCAATGCTACATAACGTTGCAGCATCATTTATGCTGTGAATATGCAGCTTAATGCAGGAAAAGAAAAGTCAACAGCAGAAAAGAATCACAGTTTCCAAGTCGTGTTACAAACTCACTGAAATCAGGACATGGAATCACAACCGGCAATTTTTACCAGTGTTTCCCTGCTTCAACAGTTTTCGAAAATTTCCCAGCTTCAAGAGCTTCTGTAACGTGGAAAACTCAATTAAATTTTCATATGCCGGTATCCTCGGTCATTCTTCTGCGACGTGTAGTCGAAGTAAAGAGAGGGGAAAACAGGATAGGCGGCTGTAGCATTTGGGGGGGAGGGGACTGAGGAGATGTTTTTTTTTCTTTTTTCTTAACAGCATGTCCCATTACATTTGTTGTAAATTACATTATTCTTTATTATTATTATTATTATTATTATTATTATTATTATTATTATTATTATTATTATTATTATTATTATTATATCTCCAATGGGAGGTTAGCCCTATTTTACATATGTATGTTAGGGCTACAGTTTTACACAAAAAAGATAAGCATAAAGAGAAATGGAAAAGAAAATTAAATTAGCTTACGCGATGTAAACAAAACATAAACAATCCGTAAATTAGGCATTGTGATTGCAAAGCAAATATCAGGCATCAATTTCAGACACACAAAAACATTAACAACACGCATACGTAACACTTCTATAACACAAATATGCAGCTTTCCATACCATACATCATAAATTAATACACAATAGTCACACAAACACAATCAACCTATAATTACAACATTGCAACAACATCAAGCATCCCATAACTCTGACTCACATACATAACAAATCAAGCATCCATTGCAACACATACACTTCAACATAGTAACCACACTTTTAAAAGTTACAAATTTGGCTCCAAGAAGAATAAATAGGACACTGTTACTAATTACTATTCCTCTACAAGGTTTTAAATACATCTGTAGTAAATCTGTGAAATTCCTTTAAGCAAATTATTCTTTATCAATTATCAAATTAATCCTATTAGCATACAGTATTATTTACAATTAATGCCACGTTTTATATAATACAATTTTAGTACGATTATAGGTAAGTTCATTAATTATACTGCCTATAACATTATACTTTACACTTTATTGAAATTTATTCTATTATTAGCACAATTTGTTTTCCAATAGTACATGATTATAAATTACAATTTCTTAACATTATGGCAGGGCAGTGCATTAATGATGCCGTATCTACAGCATTATTCCTTGCTGAATATACAATTCTATCATATTATCCCAACAATATTATTTACAGAAAGTGAATGAATGAATGAATAAATAAATAAATAAATAAATAAATAAATAAATAAATAAAAACATATAATAGAAATTACACTGCGTTACATAATGCACTTTTAAAATATAATGTCAGGTAAATGCATTAATTTTACTGTGTCTTAACCACTGTACTCTATAGATTATCGAAATTTATCCTATTAACGAAGTTAATTAATTGTTTTTTATGTTTCTTCAATAAATCTATTTTAGGTAGTGGCCACATTCTGCCTGCTATTCTTATTTGTATTTTTAAATTATGTTTTTCTTTGTCTAACATAGTGCATTCGAATAGTAAGTGGTCAACAGTTTGTTCGTTTTCATTGCAGATACACATGGGATCGTCATTTATTTTAAATCTGTGGTTAGTTTCAGTGTTAATGTAAACTTTGCTCGCAATCTGTCGTAAAGAGAAGAAAAAAAAGACTTTGTTATTTTGCCATTTCATGTCGATTGCCATCCTGTTTCCCATTTCTCCTGACTTTAATTTCTCATTTGTCTGGATATTTCCCTTTTAGGGATTTTATTGTAGCGCACTTCAAGATCTTTGTCACTCGCCGCTTTCTTAGCCAGTTGGTCTGCCACCTCGTTGCCATAGTGACCCACATGTGCCTTTACCCATCTGAATTGGACTCTCCAGTTGAGGAGATGCTTGTGCTTCATCACACAAGCCGGGATAAGTGCAGGGAGTCAAAGTCAGGAAGATGGGCGATAAAGGTGATCAGGGGAGAGAAGTGGCTGGGTTCGAGGTGGTGATGAGGCCTGTGGCAAGACGACAATAAAGTAACTATAGGATACGTAAGAAGTGAGGAAAGAGCAGTAAAAATGATCACCTCTATCATCGATAACTCAAACAGAGTGAACTCGCGAATTATCGACTGCAGGGGAGGGGGGGGGGCGAGCTGAGGAGATGCTTTTTTTTTTTCTTTCTTCTTTTTTTTTTTAACAGCACGTCCCATTACATTTCTTGTAATATTACATGTTTGAATCTTTCTTAAAAATAGAATAATTTAGAATTAATACAATGAGTTATATAATACAGTATTTTTAAAAACGAAGGTATGTAAGTGCATCAATTATACTAAAACATTATTCCTTATAGATTATTAAAATTTATACTTTTATCAAACAATATTACTTAACATTAATTCAATGTGTTACACAATCATATTTGTAAAACACGAAGACACATAAGTGCATTAATTATACTACTGTAGTCTATAACATTATTCCTTGTGTATTATCCTTTATTAAAACAATATTACTTAAGATTAATACTATGTGTTACACAGTCAAATTTTTAAATGCGTAGACACGTAGAAGCATTAATTATACTACGTCTAAAGCATTATTCCTTTAGGATTATCCTTTCATCAAAACAATATTGCTTAAGATTAATACAATGTATTACTTGATACAATTTTTATATACTATGACAGGTAGGTCTAAGTGCATTAGTTATACTCCCTTTAAAACATTATTCCTCATTAATTATCAACATTAATCCTATTAGCATACAGTGTTATTTACAATTAATGCCACGTTTTATATAATACAATTTTTTGTACGATTATAGATAAGTTCATTAATTATACTGCCTATAACATTATACTTTACAGTTTATTGAAATTTATTCTATTATTAACACAATATTTTTTGCAATGTACATGATTATGAATTACAATTTCTTAACATTATGGCAGGTCAGTGATTAATTATACCATATTTACAGCATTATTCCTTACTGGATATACAATTGTATCATATTATCACAACAATATTATTTACAGAAAGTGAATGAATGAATGAATGAATGAATGAATGAATGAATGAATGAATGAATGAATGAATGAATGAATGAATGAATGAATGAATGAATGAATGAATGAATGAATAAATAAATAAATAAATAAATAAATAAATAAATAAATAAAAACATAAAATTGAAATTACATTGGGTTACATAATAAGTTTAGGATACTTAAGAAGGGAGGAAGATTCAATGCGTGTACAAAAGAATACAGGAGACAGGAGCGCATCTGGGCTCCCTGTTCCCGCAGTGTGTAGACACATCCAAGCAAAAGTACTTTTCGGCACCTTAGCAAGAAGGTGAGCTCTGGACAATGAGAGCACGGCTGGATGTTCAATTCAATTCGCTTCAATTCATAAGTTTATTTCCAAAAAATAAAACACATATTTTTCGAAAACTGTTATAGGGACTTACGATGCCCTCTTCAGCTGTCCAGTATACAATACATGTTGTTCATGATGTCGAAAATTCGTCCCCTTATATAGGCCCTCTCGGAGGTTAGGGGTGACGTCACACCCAAGCTTGGGGAATTTCCACTGACAGCATGGCATGCGACACACGCAACAGAGAAAAGCAAGTCAACCTGCTTTCTGAGAGAGAAGAAACAGCAACTAGTGTCTGCGCGGTTAGGTTTGAAATATTTGCTAAGTAGCACGCAAGGGCACAAATAAATAAATAAATAAATATGTGTATGTATATATATATATATATATATATATTACACACACATAACAAAATCAGACCATGAAATCACAACCGACAATGTTTTATCAGTGTTTCTATAACCATCATTCTAAAGCCTTGTAACATTTTAAACCATTAAACACAAGTTCTGTCAGAGATCAATAAAGCCCAACAAGAATCTGTAACAAGCCCTTAACTACTAATCTAAACAATATCACGCCAAGAATTATGACACGTGCCACAATTCCAATATTTCCAATTTGTTTATATTTTTATGCAAGAAGAAAGTCGGTAATGCACCGCTAAGTCAACAATTATGTAAAATCACAACACAATAGTCCTGCCTGGATTTGGCAGTAATTCTTCAACAGTACGGTCCCCACTGCAATTGTCGATGTGTCAGTATAAAGCATGGGTATGCGCGGTTAGGTTTGAAATGTTTGCTAAGTAGCACACAAGGGCACAAATATATATAGCCTACACATACACAAAACACAACAAAATCAGACCATCAAATCACAACGACAATGTTTTACCGGAGTTTCTATAACCATCATTGTAAAGCTTTGTAACATTTTAAACTGTTAAACACAACTTCTGTCAGAGATCAATAAAGCCCAACAACAATCTGTAATAAGCCCTTAACTACTAATCTAAATGATATCACGCCAGGAATTATGACAGTGCCACAATTCCAATATTTCCTATTTGTTAATATTTTTATGCAAGAAAAAAGTCGGTAATGCACCGCTAAGTCAATCATTATGTAAAATCACGACACAAAAGTCCTGCCTGAATTTGGCAGTAATTCTTCAACATTACAGTCCCCACTGCAACTGTCCAGGTGTCAATATAAAGTATGGATCTGCGCAGTTAGGTTTGAAATGTTTGCTAAGTAGCACACAAGGCACAAATATATATACACATAGACACAACAAAATCAGACCATGAAATCACAACCGACAATGCTTTACCAGTGTTTCTATAACCATCATTGTAAAGCCCTGTAACATAAATCTGCAAATTATTTATATAAAATTTTCAGTCCTTATTACTGCTATACAACTATCAGGCTAAAGTCACTTCTTATGTAAAACAACTAAACAAATCATTGTCACACTTGTATAACACGTAGCATCACTTTAGCAAATCATTATGCAAGACTGCAATCCCTATTGCATCTGTAAAAATATCAGTATCAAGTTTTCAAGCATCATTAAAAAAAAACAAACAACAACAACAACAACACCTCCTCAACAAGCATGGGCGTGCTACAAATCCAATTTTTGCAATTTCTAAACATTTCTGTTACGGCTCCGTCGGTAATTCACATATACATCTTTCCATTTTTAAGTCTCATGTAAAGCGCAACACAAAGATAATCTGAAACTGCAATAAGTCCTGTCATGAAATGGCAATTATCATTCTACAGTACAGTCCCTATTCCAGCTGCCCAAGAGTCTGCATCAAGTAGTCAAACATCATTCCATACTACAACCCATTATCAAGCATGGGAATTGCAATAAATCTTGCAATCAATTTACGAAAACATTATACAACAGCTAAGACGTCATAATTGCCCTATAACCATCAGTGTAAACCAAACTGTAATGTATTTCTAAAAAAAAAAAAAAAAAAAAAAAAAAAAAAAAAAAAAAAAAAAAAAAAAAAACAACAACAACAACAACAACAACAACAACAACAACAACTACTGCTACAGTTGTACAAGCCCCAGCATCAATTTCCCAATCATTATGCAACACCAGACTCCCTATTGCAGCCTTTCACCTATCACAATCAACTCCTCAATTAGTATTCAAAACAAAAAGACCTACAAAATCATGGGAATATAACAAAATGTTTCTCATTACACATCTTCATTACACAACTTTTAACACTATATCATTTCGGAAAACGTATTATTTGTCTTTCCTGTATTAAATTTTATATTATCTTGTTAACATGTTTCAGCCTGCTATTGGCCATCCTCAGAACTGGTTATTGCAGAACACATCACAAATCCTAACCACATCTACAGAGACATCAACACAGACGTGAAAATTCTACACATCCAACCAAAAAGCAAGAAATTAAACACACTACAACAATACGAAATATACAGACACACAAAAACACACCCAAATGAAATTCTCAACACAAAACTCAATTTCAGAACACACACTCTCTGACTCCACATTACACTACACAAACACACCCCCACAGGAGGCCAAGAACAGCAGCAACAACCAGTTCTGAGGATGGCCAATAGCAGGCTCAAACATGTTAACATGATAATATAAAATTTAACACAACAAAGACAAATAATACGTTTTCCGAAAAAATGTTTCCATCACATTTCTCCTGTACTACTGCCCTCCAATTATCAAGTTAAAGTCATTATAAAACCCTTTGCAGCATTTATAGGTTTAAGACCTCACATCAATTTAGAAAATCATTATGCAAGGCTACAGCCCCTATTGAAGCTGTTCAAACCTCTTTATCAAGTCTTCGCAGTTTATTCAAAACAACAAAACCCCAAAAATCATCTGGGTGTTACAATTCCCAGTTTTCCAATTTCTGAACATTTCTCTTACATCTCAGTCGGTAATTAAGCTCTACATATTTCAATTCTTGTCAATTTTCATGTAAAGCGGAAGACAAAGTTATTCACACACTATCATAAATCCTGCCATGAAATATCTATAATTATTCGACAGTACAGTCCCTATTCCGGCTGTCCAAGTGTCAGTATTAATTAGTCAAACATTATTCAACACTACGACTCATAAACAAGCACATCAATATAATAATTCTTGCTATTAATTTTGGAAATATTTCTCCAACAGCTGACACACCATTACTGCCACATAACCACCAGTGTAAACCAAATTATAATGCTAAATTCTTCAAACAAAAGTATTGGCAGAGATGTACAAGTCCCAACTTCAATCTCGCAATAATTATGCAAGACCTGAGCACTATTGCAGCTGTCCAAGAATCAGGATCAAGTTGGCAATTACTATTCAAAACAACGACACAACAATAGGCATTGATATGCAGTAAATTTTGCTACGAATTTCAAAAATATTCACTCAACAGTTCAGTCACCTTTACTGTTCCATAACAGAGTAAAGTTATTCACTATCAATGTCAAAGCACTAACAAAAAGAAAGACCAATCTCAAAGTTGTGCAAATCTTGGCATGAATTTAGAAAATCATTATGCAACATTACAATCTCTATTCCACCAGCCCAAGTATCTGTATCGAGTTGCCAGCTACCATTCAAAACAACAACAACAACAACAACAACAACAACAACAACAACAACAACAACAACAACAACCCATAAAGCACGGGAGAATTAAAATTATCAATTTTCTAATATGTAAATAATTCTACAATATATCAGTCTGTAATGCAGCTGTATGCTTGCAATTTAAGTCAGTTATTATGTAAAAGCATCAGACAAAAATACTCTGAGACCTCTATAGGAATGGCATCAAATTGACAATGATTTTTCAACAGTAGATATCCTATTGCAACTGTCCAGGTATCAACATGAAGTAGTCAACCATTATTGATCACTACAACACTTGAATGCAGGGAATGTAATTAATCTTGTTATCAATTTCGAAAATTTTCATCCAACAGCTTAGTCGACATATCTGCCATATAACCATCACTATAAAGACATTTTTAAAAGTAAAACCATTAAACAAAAAATGCCATCACAGTTGTGTAAGTGCCATCAAAACTTTAGCAATCATTGTGCAAGACCAGAGTCCTATTACAGCACTCCGAATATCAGAATGAAGTAGACAGTTGCTATTCGAAGCAGCAGCAGCAGCAGCAGCAATGCTATGATCCTCAATTTCCCAATTTATAAAAATTTCTTCAATAGCTCAGTCGGTAATGCAGCTCTCTGTACAGTATTTTCAGGCAGTTATTATATAAAATCACAACACAAACGTCCTCTAAGCCTTGCATAAGTTCTGCCATTAATTTGGCAATAATTATTCAGCACTAGAATCCCTACTGCAGCTGTCCAACTCTCTATTACAAGTCGTCAACAATAATTCACAATAACAACACCTCAAAAAACATTAGATTGCTACAATTGTAGTTTCTCTAATTTCTAAACTTTCCTCTTTTTTTTTTTTCTACAGACGAATGGAACAGCCCAGTCGCTATTGCACCTCTACGACCAGAATATTTAAGTCAATTATTATGTAAAAGCATTAGACAAAAATACTCTGAGGCCTCTATAGGTCTGGCATCAAATTGACAATGATTTTTCAACAGTAGATATCCTATTGCAACTGTCCAGGTATCGACATGAAGTAGTCAATCATTATTGATCACTACAACACTTGAATGCAGGGAATGTAATTTATCTTGTTATAGATTTCGGAAATTTTTATCAAACAGCTTAGTCGACATATCTGCCATATAACCATCACTATAAACACATTTTTAAAAGTAAAACTATTAAACAAAAATGCCATCACAGTTGTGTAAGTCCCATCAAAAATTTAGCAATCATTATGCAAGACCAGAGTCCTATTACAGCACTCCAGTTCTCAGAATGAAGTAGACAATTGCTATTCGAAGCAGCAGGAGCAGCAGCAGCAGCAGCAGCAGCAGCAGCAGTGCTATGATCCTCAATTTCACAATTTATAAAAATTTATTCAAAAGCTCAGTCGGTAATGCAGCTCTCTGTACAGTATTTTCAGGCAATTATTATATAAAAATCACAACACAAACGTCCTCTAAGTCTTCCATAAGTTCTGCCATTAATTTGGCAATAATTATTCAACGCTAGAATCCCTACTGCAACTGTCCAACTCTCTATTACAAGTTGTCAACAATAATTCACAATAAAAACACCCCAAAAAGCATTGGATTGCTACAGTTGTAGTTTCTCTAATTTCTAAACTTTCCTGTTTTTTTTCTCTACAGACGAATGGAACAGCCCAGTCGCTATTGCACCTCTACGACCAGAATATTTAAGTCTATTATTTTATCGTAAAAGCACAAAACAGAACTCCTCTCATACTTGCATAAGTCCTGCTATGAATTACTCAATCACTATTCAACACTGCACTCCCAATTGCAGCTGCCCAAGTCTCAGTATGACATTCTCAAACATTATTCAACACTCCAACACATAAACAAGCATGGGTATGTTGGAATTATAATTATAGCTGTAAACTCTATTATGTCTCAAAAGCACAAAAGACAACTACACAGTTATATAAGCCCTGGTACCAACACCCTTTCCAGTTTTCCGAATCAAGTTGAGAAATATTATTAAAAACAACAAGATCCCAAGAAGCATGTGAATATAATACATTTTCCTATGAATTATGGAAACATTTATCCAACAGCCGAGAGGTCATTACTACCCTATAAGCATCAGGGTAAACTAAATTATAATGTAAATTGTTTAAAAAATGCACTGTCAACTTAGCAATGCTTATACAACACCAGCCTCCCTATTCCAGCCATCGTCTTCACAATTTATTCAAAACAGCAAAACCTCAAAAATCATCACATTACTACAATTCTAATTTTTCCCATTTTTCAACATTCCCCTTACAGACCGGTCGGTAATTAAGCTCCACGTACTTCAAATTTCTTGCCAGTTTTCATGTAAAGCGCAAGACAAACTTACTCTGAGACTACCATGAAATACCAATAATTATACATCTTGGTTACACAACTTTTAACACTATATCACTTCATAAAACGTATTACTTGTCTTTAACGTGTTAAATTTTACATTATGCAGAACACATCACAAATGCTAACCACACCCACAGAGACATCAATACAGACATGGAAATTCCACACATCCAACCAAAAAGCCAGAAACTAAACACACTGGAACAATACGAAATATACAGACACACAAAAACACATCCAAATGAAATTCTCAACACAAAACCCAATTTCAGAACACACACTCTTTGACTCCACATTACACTACACAAACACACTCCCCCACAGGAGGCCAAGACCAGCAACAACCACTTCTGAGGATGGCCAATAGCAGGCTCAAACATGTTAACAAGGTAATATAAAATTTAACACAAACACAAATAATACGTTTTCCAAAAAAAAAATGTGTCCATCACATTTATCCTATATTACTGCCCTCTAATTATTAAGTTAAACTCATGCATCATGTATAGCTTCAAGATCTCACATCAATTTAGAAAATCATTATGCAAGGCTAGAGCTCCTATTGAAGCTGTTCGAACCTCTCTATCAAGTCTTCGCAGTTTGTTCAAAAATCATGTCAGTGCTAAAATTCTCATTTTTCCACTTTCTGAACATTTCTCTTACATCTCAGTCGGTTATTAAGCTCTACATCTTTTAATTCTTGTCAATTTTCATGTAAAGCGGAAGACAAAGTTATTCACACACTATCATAAATCCAGCCATGAAATATCAATAATTGTTCGACAGTACAGTACAGTACAGTCCCTATTCCAGCTGTCCAAGTGTCAGTATTAATTAGCCAAACATTATTCAACACTACGACTCATAAACAAGCACATCAATGTAATAATTCTTGCTATTTATTTTGGAAATAATTCTCCAACAGCTGATACACCATTACTGCCACATAACCACCATAACCAAATTATAATCCTAAATTCTTCAAACAAAAGTATTGTCAGAGATGTACAAGTCCCAACTTCAATCTCGCAATAATTATGCAAGACCTGAGCACTATTGCAGCTGTCCAAGAATCAGGATCAAGTCGGCAATTACTATTCAAAACAACGACACAACAATAGGCATTGAAATGCAGTAAATCTTGCTACAAATTTCAAAAATATTCACTCAACAGTTCAGTCACATTTACTGTTATATAACAGAGTAAAGTTATTCACTATCAATGTGGAAGCACTAACAAAAAGAAAGAGCAATCTCAAAGTTGTGCATATCCTGGCATGAATTTAGGAAATCATTATGCAACATTACAATCTCTATTCCAGCAGCCCAAGTATCTGTATCAAGTTGCCAGCTACTATTCAAAACAACAACAACAACAACAACAACTCATAAAGTACGGAAGAATTAAAATTATAAATTTCCTAATATGTAAATATTTCTACAATATATCGGTCTGTAATGCAGCTGTATGCTTGCAATTTAAGTCAATTATTATGTAAAAGCATCAGACAAAAACATTCTGAGACCTCTATAGGTCTGGCATCAAATTGGCAATGATTTTTCAACAATAGATATCCTATTGCAACTGTCCAGGTATCAATATGAAGTAGTCAATCATTATTGATCACTACAACACAGGGAATGTAATTAATCTAGTTATAAATTTCGAAAATTTTTATCCAACGGCTTAGTCGACATATCTGCCATATAACCATCACTATAAACACATTTTAAAAGTAAAACCATTAAACAAAAATGCCATCACAGTTGTGTAAGTCCGATCAAAAATGTAGCAATCATTGTGCAAGACCAGAGTCCTATTACAGCACTCCGATTATCAGGATGAAGTAGACAATTGCTATTCGAAGCAGCAGCAGCAGCAGCAGCAGCAGCAGCAGCAGCAGCAGTGCTATGATCCTCAATTTCACAATTTATAAAAATTTATTCAAACGCTCAGTCGGTAATGCAACTCTCTGTACAGTATTTTCAGTCAATTACTATATAAAATCACAACACAAACGTCCTCTAAGCCTTGCATAAGTTGTGCCATTAATTTCGCAATAATTATTCAACACTAGAATCCATACTGCAACTGTCCAACTCTCTATTACAAGTTGTCAACAATAATTCACAATAAAAACACCCCAAAAAGCATTGGATTGCTACAGTTGTAGTTTCTCTAATTTCTAAACTTTCCTCTTTTTTTTCTCTACAGACGAATGGAACAGCCCAGTCGCTATTGCACCTCTACGACCAGAATATTTAAGTCAATTATTTTATCGTAAAAGCACAAAACAGAACTACTCTCATACTTGCATAAGTCCTGCTATGAATTACTCAATCACTATTCAACACTGCACTCCCTATTGCAGCTGCACAAGTGTCAGTATGACATTCTCAAACTTTATTGAACACTCCAACACATAACCAAGCATGAGTATGTTGGAATTATAACTTTAACCGTAAACTCTATTTTGTCTCAAAAGCATAAAAGACAACTACACAGTTATATAAGCCCTGGTACCAACATCCTGTCCAATTTTCCGAATCAAGTTGACAAATATTATTAAAAGCAACAAGATCCCAAGAAGCATGTGAATATAATACATTTTCCTATGAATTATGAAACATTTATCCAACAGCCGAGAGGTCATTACTACCCTATAAGCATCAGGGTAAACTAAATTATAATGTAAATTGTTTCAAAAATGCACTGTCAACTTAGCAATGCTTATACAACACCAGCCTCCCTATTGCAGCCATCGTCTTGACGATTTATTCAAAACAGCAAAACCTCAAAAATCATCACATTACTACAATTCTAATTTTTCCCATTTCTCAACATTTCTCTTACAGACCGGTCGGTAATTAAGCTCCACCTACTTCAAATTTCTTGCCAATTTTCATGTAAAGCGCAAGACAAACTTACTCTGAGACTACCATGAAATACCAATAATTATATATCTTGGTTACACAACTTTTAACGCTATATCACTTCGGAAAACGTATTACTTGTCTTTCACGTGTTAAATTTTATATTATGCAGAACACATCACAAATGCTAACCACACCTACAGAGACATCAATACAGACATGGAAATTCCACAGATCCAGCCAAAAAGTTAGAAACTAAACGCACTGGAACAATACGAAATATACAGACACACAAAAAGACATCCAAAAGAAATTCATAACACAAAGAACACATACACTCTTTGACTTCACATTACACTACACAAACACATTGCCACAGGAAAGAAAACAAAAGGCGTCAAGACCAGCAACAACCAGTTCTGAAGATGGCCAATAGAAAGCCGAAACATATTCACAAGGCAATATAAAATTTAACACGTGAAAGATAAATAATACTTTTATCAATAATTCTTCAACAGTACAGTCCCTGTTCCATGTAGCCAAGTCTCAATATTTATTGCTCAAACATTATTCTAAACTAGAACTCATAGGCAAGCATAGAAATGTAATATTTTTTGCTAACAATTTTCGAAACATTTATCTAAAAATTCAGACGTAATTACTGCCATTTAACCATCACTGTCAAGCAAATTATAATGTACATTCTTTCACTAACAAAACAAATATGATACTATCACAGTTGTACAAATCCTAACATCAAATTAGCAACCATTCAAGACCATAATTCCTATTGCAGCTGCCCACCTATCACAAGCAAGTCCTCAATTAGATTCTCAAGTTTCTTGTGGTCTTGTTGTTTTTAATACTAACAATTCTTCCTATGAATTTGGAAAATATTTATTCAAAACTTCAGTAGGCATCACGACTCTGCAATTATCACGTTCAAGCACTAGAAAAGTCACTGTCACAATTCTACAAGTTCTGGAATCAATTCACAACATCATTATGCATAACTACTCTCAATTTCAAGTACTCAACTGTAATTATTAGAAGTCACAACACCCCAAAAAACATGGCATTGCTACAATTCTAAGTTTCTAATTTATAAACTTTTCTTTTATAGCTCAGTGAGTAATGCAATTCCACGTCTTATAATTTTTCTTCATTTCCAAAAAAGCACAACAAAAACATACTCTGCGACTGCCGTAACTCCTGGGATTAAATCAAAATAATTATTCAACAGTACAGACCCTATTCCAGCTGTACAATTGTCAGTAACAAGTACTCAAACATTATTCAACACTACAACTCATAATCAATCTGTGAATGTAATAAATCTTGCAAAGTATTTAGGAAACATTTATCCAACAGATCAGACGTCATTACTGTCATATATCCATCAACGTAAACCAAATTATATACAACATTCCTTAAACAAAAATACTGTCATAGATGTATAACTCCCAACTTGAATCTACCAAAAATTATGCAAAACCAGAGCCCTCCTGCAGCTCTGCAAGAATCAGGACGAACTCGACAATTACTATTCAAAACAACAACACAACAAAGAGCGTAGAGAATGCAGTGAACCTTGCTACGAACATTCAAAATATTCATCTAACAGTTTAGTCACATTTACTGCACTATAAGTAACAATAAATTCATTCACTATGTGAAAGCACTAAAAAAAAAAAGACCACTCTCAAAGTTATGCAAGTCTCGACATATATTTTCAAAATCATTATGCTACACTACAATCCTTTTTGCACCAGCCCTAGTATCTGTATCAAGTTGTCAACTGTTATTCAAAACAACACCACCACCACCACCACCCCAAAAAGCATGATAGTCCTATAATTACAAATTTTCCAATGTCTTAATATATCTGTAATACCTCAGTCTGTAATGCAGCTTTATGCTTCTCATTTAAGTCAATTATTATGTAAAACTACAAGACAAAGATACTAGGAGACTTCCATAGGTCTAGCATCAAATTTGGCAATCATTATTCAACAGCAGATACCTATTGCAGCTGCCTAGAGCTCACTATGAAGTAATCAATCATTATTCAACACTGCAGCACTTAAAGAATGCATGGGAATGTAATAAATCTTGTTATTAATAGCGAAAATTTTTATCCAACATCTCAGTCGAACATTTCTGCCCTATAATCATCACTATAAAGAATAAAACATTTAAAAAAATACTGTAAGTTGTACAAATCTACCAAGAATTTACTAATCATTATGCCCAATTGCAGCTCAGAATGAAGTCGACAAGTACCAGTACTTTTCAAAACAACAACAACAACAAGCACGGGAATGCAGAAAATCTAGCTACGAATTTGGAACATATTTATCCCGCAGTTCAACCCTCACTAATGCCCTATAAGAAACAGACTAAAGTCATTTATTATGTAAAACTACTTATCAAAAGCACTTTTACAAAGTTATATGTCTAGACACGAATTCAGAAAATCACTGAGCAAAACTAGAGTCCCTATTGGAACTGACCAAGTATCTGTATGATTTCTTCAAATATTATTCAAAACAACAACGCCCCAAAAAGCACGAAAATGCTACAATTCTAAATTTTACAATTGTTAATTTTTCTGAAAAGAAAAAAGCTCAGTCGGTAATGCAGCTCTCTGTCTTCCAATTTATATCAATTATTATGTAAAAGTACAAGACGAACATACTCTCAGACTTGCATAAGGCCCGGCATTAATTTGGCAATGATTATTCAACAGTACAGTCTCTATTCCAGCTGTCCAAGTGGAGTATCAGGTACTCAAAAATTACTCAAAACAACAACAACAACAACAACAACAACAACACTCCAAGAAGCATGGGAATGCTAGGATTCTAAATTTTCTAATTTGTAAAAATTTATACAAAAAACACAGTCTACTAGTCTACTAGTTTCAGTCAATTCTTATGTAAAATCACAACACAAAGTTCCTCTAAGCCTTGCACAAGTTCTGCCACGAATCTGGCAACAGTATTATGGTATTCAACAGTACAATCCCTACTTCAGCTGTCCAAATGTCAGTAAGAAGCAGTCGAAAATTATTATACACCACAGCACATAAACAAGAATAATACTAAAAAGTTTTCCTTTTAATTTAGAAAACATTTATGCAAAACTTCACACGTCATTGCTGCACTTTAACAGCCTCGTTAAAGCCATTATTATTATTATTATTATTATTATTATTATTATTATTATTATTATTATTATTATTATTATTATTATTATTATTATTATTATTACTTACTTACAAAGGTTCATTGCCGCCCTCACATAAACCCACCATTGGTCCCTATCCTGTGCAAGATTAATCCAGTCCCTAACATCATATCCCACCTCCCTCAAATCCATTTTAATGTTATCCTCCCATCTACGTCTCGGCCTCCCCAAAGGTCTTTTTCCCCTCCAGTCTCCCAACTAACACTCTATATGCATTCCTGGATTCGCCCATACATGCTATATGCCCTGCCCATCTCAAACGTCTCGATTTAATGTTCCTAATTATGTTAGGTGAAGAATACAATGCGTGCAGTTCTGTGTTGTGTAACTTTCTCCATTCTCCTGTAACTTCATCCCTCTTAGCCCCAAATATTTTTCTAAGCATCTTATTCTCAAACGCCCTTAACCTATGTTCCTCTCTCAGAGTGAGAGTCCAATTTTCACAACCATACAGAACAACCGGTAATATAACTGTTTTATAAATTCTAACTTTCATATTTTTTGACAGCAGACTGGATGATAAGAGCTTCTCAACCGAATAATAACAGGCATTTCCCATATTTATTCTGCGTTTAATTTCCTCCCGAGTGTCATTTATATTTGTTACTGTTGCTCCCAGATATTTGAATTTTTCCACCTCTTCGAAGGATAAATCTCCAATTTTTATATTTCCATATTCTGGTCACGAGACATAATCATATACTTTGTCTTTTCGGGATTTACTTCCAAACCTATCTCTTTACTTGCTTCCAGTAAAATTTCCGTGTTTTCCCTAATCGTTTGTGGATTTTCTCCTAACATATTCACGTCATCCGCATAGACAAGCAGCTGATGTAACCCGTTCAATTCCAAACCCTCTCTGTTATCCTGAACTTTCCTAATGGCATACTCTAGAGCAAAGTTAAAAAGTAAAGGTGATAGTGCATCTCCCTGCTATAGCCCACAGTGAATTGGAAAAGCATCAGATAGAAACTGACCTATACGGACTCTGCTGTATGTTTATTATTATTATTATTAGGTATGTAAAATCATTATAACAATTATTATCACAATTGTACTGGTCCCTGCACTAATTTAGCACTCATTATGCAACACCAGAGTCAATATTGCAGCAGTTCAACTGTCTGAATAAAGCCGTCAATTACTATTGAAAACAAAAAGACCTCAAGAACCCTGCCAATATAACAAAAATCACAAAGAACACTACAGTATCGTTGATTTTGTATGCAGACGACATGGCGATAAACTTGTGCAACAAAGAACAACTACAACAGGTCTTAAATAAACTCATGAGATGAACCGAGGAAAACAGCTTACTCATAAACAGCCAGAAAACAAAGCAAATGAATTTCAGAAACGGCGGCAAACAAAGAAAATATATACCCTGATATTGCACGATAATCCACTTGAGGTAGTGCAAAAATTTAAATACCTAGCAGTATCGCTTCAAACAACGTTAAAATCGTACACAATCCACATTCAAGAAACAGCAGAAACTGCATTAAAATCTATGTACAGTATCAAAGATCTGCAACAACTAGAAACAAAAAGGTTATGACCTTATTTAGGGGATATTTAAGAATCAGCAACATGGGAAAAATTTAACGAGTCAAATCATCCTTCATGAAAAGAGTGCTAGGAGTATGAAGAACAACAACAACAACAACACTCTCGAGGCTAACATGCGAACTAATGAAGGAAAGCTTCTTCATCGAAGATATTAGAACACAACTCTGCATAAGACAAAGCCCTTCAGTTACTCAGAGGAAAGAAGAACGCATTTGAGTGGCCCGAGATCAAAATGGGATATGTTATCCAAAGTAGATTTTAACAACAGCGCAAAAATGTCCTACATCTCAGACAAGAAAGATACAAATGCAGGAATGGCTCTAATTGATGACGACGTCATTAGCAAACATGCCTACCATGTTTATTCAAATCATAATGTCCAAATATTTATTTTGTAAGGAAATTTAAGTTTTGACATCCCATTTTGATGCATTTATTTTCAAACTAGTTACTCTAATTTTATATTGCTTGATCTAATTATGCTTTTGAACATGATTTCGTTAAAATAAAGATTTGGAAATACTTTTATTTTATTTTTAATAACACTATTCCCAAAATAGTCACAAAAAACTGGAAGTTTTTTACTTAATTATTTGAGTAATTGCAAGGTTTTACGAAAATTATAACAAAAACACTCTTTAAACACGTGCGCAGGAAATCTTTAACAAGGAAAATAGCCAAGCGTTTTGCATGGGACTCGCATTCGGGGGGGGGGGGGGTCTGTGGTTCGATTCCCGGACCAACTAACTTGTCTGTTCATTTTGCGGGGTTTTCCACAGTTACTTAGGCAAATGTTGGGTTGTAATTTTCATTGCAACGGTCCATTTTCCCTTCTCCTCCTCCTGTGTAGAAAAACAATTTAGATTTTCATATCACATCATTCATCTTCTTCATCTCATTCAATAGCCATATTCCACTCAAGACACATGTCTTCATCCGCTTATGAGAGAGGGGCGTCCTCTCTGCAACCGTTCTTGGGCTTCCAGCCTTCCGCAATATCTCTGCCAGGGTTCATTCCTTAAGAGCACTTTCAAGGGCACTTCGACACCTTGGAAGGGCCATTGCAATGGATCCTGTGCTGTTGGTCATCTTTTCAGTGTAAGGGTAGGAGGCCCCCCCCCCTTTTTTTTTCTTTTTTTTAATTTAGTACACATAATCGGCATGCTCCATTACTCGTGGGTAACACTACATACCTATCTAAACATTTAACAATCATTATTAAATACTTAGCCTAGCCTAAAATGTCCTTTCATTATCTATATATGATTCAGTTTCTCAAAGTCTATTCAATTTACAAAATGTATCAAACTGTTTCTATTGTTATTTATTAATCTATTTTTCGACACTGGCCAGTTTTCCCGTTTTAGAACACTATTCACCAGTTCCTCTCTTTCACTCGATATCACTTGGCATTCATAGAGGATTTTGTCCACAGTCTGGTTCCCTCCGTTGCAGGGGCACATTGGAGAATCTACTATCTTGAAGCAGTGGAGATATGATCTTGTTTTGCCGTGTCCTGTGACTATCGCAGTGAAGTTTGGTGTGGGCCTGATGTTTGTTTTTAATCTGTCATTGATGATTGGGAAGAACTGCTTGGTTTCTGCTCCTTTTGTTGTCTGGTTCCATTGCAGTTGCCACTTTTCTGTGCTCTCTACTTTTATGCGGTGTATTATTTCCTTCCTCGGTATCTTCGTGTATATAATTTGTAGATTGCCTTGTTTTGCTGCCTCCTTAGCGAGTTCGTCTTACAGTTCATTTCCGTAGATCCCTGTGTGAGCCTTCACCCATTTTATGTGAATCGTCCATCTATCGTCTTCAAGCTGTTTGTATTTTTTGTTTAATGTCGTCTATTATTACATTTCGGTTCTGGTTGTTTTTTTAAGAGGTCTATGGTTATTTGGCTCTCAGTGTATACTACTGCTATTCTTTCAGTGATTCTGTTTTCTGGATTTTCTTGGAGTGTGTGAAGCGATTGCAAAATGGCTATTTCTTCAGCTTGGTTATTGGAACATTCGTTGTGCAGTTTGAACTTCAGTGGGTAAGCAGATGAGGGGTGACATGCGGCCACTTGGCTGGTACACCCTCATCCTCATTCATCCCATAAATTCAGGGTGCACAATAGGTCTTAGTGTGATCGATGTGCAAAGGGTCATCCTAACCCGCCACCATGACCTGACCTGACCTGACCTGACCTGACCTGACCTGACCTGACCTGACCTAACAAGGGAAAGCATATGCCAAGGCCGTTAACATCCTCTTCTCCATCTTGTTCGTTTGCTGGCACATTCCTAGTCATACGAATTTGCAGATTTATCTGCGATTGGTCTTCTCCTTCCCAGAACAATCCAAAATGTTTCTACAACAATCCTTCTACATCCATGATGTATCGATGTATTGATACACTACAGAAAAATTTCCTTTGCTTCCAAAGTCCATATGATAAATATTGTTTGCTCTAAAAGCGTAAACATGCTCGTCCTTTAAATAAGATGAAGAAAAAAGATGTTTACATTCTGGGATCTTAAATAGAATAGCGCTGGTCAGTTTCACCATGTCTTCTGTAAATTTCTTTCACTTATGGATTGGACATTCTTCATTGCCAACCTTGATTACAGTTGCATGTTTCCCAGTGATAATATGATATTCCTTTGGCAACACGATTACCTCTTATTTTTTTATTTCATTCTCCACTTTTCAGAATATATTGTCACAGGATAGAAAACTGTGTCCAACAACAGGGAAAGGAACCCCGTCATATTTCAGGGATGATGGAGCTTCATTGTACAACCATCAACAGACCATCGATATCATAATAGCATTTTTGTGACTCTCATCCATCTGAGACCAAAACAATTCTCAATTCCATTCATGTCATTACATATCAGTTTATTCCTTCAGAATTTCCTCTAGAAGCCCCATGTTCTAGCATGTGTAAGAAAATGCACTATCTGGTCTCAATATTTTGTCTTATCTCTGCTCAACTGCTGTTTCATTGTACATGTAATATGGCTTAGCTTAATATGTTGCTTGGTTAGAAGACGTAGAAATGTCAAATTGTGAAGACAATCAAAGATCAAAGTGAGAACGCCTGGAGACATCTCATTCTTGATTTCATAAAAACTTTTCACTCTTAGCAGATGAATACATTGAGCAGTCATAGCCTATAATCTTCTGTCTGACGTAGTATTATCGTAATTCATAAATTAACGCCTATTACATTACTTTAAATAAATAGTTCTCGTAGCAATACAGTCCTTGCCTTATAAATTAGAACAGAAGTGTAGACGTATAATTACTGTGTAACTAATGTCTAAACCATGTTAGTTTTCTGAAAAATCTAGCGGAAAAACTTAAACCACATAAACTTTCGCAAACATCGACCATTCTGTTTCATGTGCTCTGGAAATATAATGTAGCGATATGAAATATAGCCCATTTTGTTCTGTTCAAATAATGGGTGGCATATCCCATTTTGATTAATTCATTAATAATACCATATCCCATTTTCATACATGTACTAATATTCTCCATGTCTAAATAAATCATTTTCAAACTGCACCTCTCACAGTGTAAAGTCTTCAACCCAAACTTGCCAATGACGTCAATAACTCATTTTCTACAAAAAAAAAGTCACATAGCCCATTTTGATATCAGGCGCCTCATTTGGAGTTCTACATGGGCTATGTGACTTTTTTTTGTAGAAAATGAGTTATTGACGCCATGACAACTAGAGAATGGACAAACACAAACTACAAACTGAGACACATGGTGACCCGTTATGTGGTGCATGGTTTTCACCACAAGATCTGTGCCACCAAGAGATACTACGAATCCAACAATGAGTGTGCGCAAACTGTGTCAGGATAAACTAAAAATCCTATGCACATTGTGCCCATTTCATTTCATTCAATCATTCATTTTACAAGGCTACAATCCCTATTACATCTGTCCAAATATTGATATCAAGTCCTCCAGTATTACTCAAAACAACAAAACCTCAAGAAGCATGGGAATGCAACAATTCTAATATTTCGAATTTGTAAACATTTCTCCTAGAGTTCAGTTGGTAATTCACATATTATATCTTTTCATTTTGTCACTTTTGTCCACACACACCTGTGGAGTAACGGTCAGCGCGTCTGGCCGCGAAACCAGGTGGCCCGGGTTCGAATCCCGGTCGGGGCAAGTTACCTGGTTGAGGTTTTTTTCCGGGGTTTTCCCTCAACCCAATACGAGCAAATGCTGGGTAATTTTCAGTGCTGCACCCCAGACTCATTTCACTGGCATAATCACACCTTCATTTCATTCAGACGCTGAATAACCTGAGATGTTGATACAGCGTCGTAAAATAACCCCAAAAAAAATTTTTGTCTCTTTTCATGTACAGCACAAGACAAAGGTACTCTCCACTGCCATAAATCCTGATATGAAATAGTAACAATTATTCAATACCACAGTCCCTCTTCCAGCTATACAAGTGTCAGTATAAATTAATCAAACATTATTCAACACTAGAACTCATAGAAATGTAATATTTCTCGTTATGAATTTTGGAAACATTTGTCCAACAGTTGACACGTCATTACTGCCACATAACCATCAGTGTAAAGCAAATTATAATGTACAATCATTAAAAAAAAAAAGTACAATTACAGTTCTACAAGTCCCAGCATCAAATTCGCTAGCATTATGCAACACCACAATTCCTATTGCAACTCTTCAACTATAAGAATCAAGTCCTCAATTAGTTTTCAAAACAAAAAGACCACAACAAGCATGAGAATCTAACAATTCTTCCCAAGAAATTGGGAAATATTTAACGAAACATTCGGTGCACATTACTATCCTGCGATATCAGGTTCAAATCATTTCTTATGTAAAAGCACAAGAAAAATCACTGTCACAATTCTATAAATCCCGCCATCAATTTCGAACATCATTATGCAGGACTAAGACTCCCTATTGCAGCTGTCCAACTCTCTGAATCAAGTCAACAACAACAATAATAATTCAAAACAACAACAACAACAACAACAACAACACCCCAAAATCCATCAGATTGTTACAATTCTAATTATTTCAATTTGTTAACTTTTCTCCTATAGCTCTGTGGGTAATGCAGATCCAAGTCTCATAATGTTCGTTAATTTTCCTATAAAACACAAGAAAGGGATACTCTGAGACTGCCATAACATCTGCCATTCAATAAAAATAATTATTCAACAGTACACACCCTAGTCCAGCTGTCAAATTGTCAGTAAGAAGTACTCGCACATTATTCAACACTACAACTCAGAAGCAAGCATGACAATGTAATAAATCATGCCATGAATTTAGGAAACATTTACCCAAGACTTGAGACGACATTACTGCCCTATAACCATCAGCGTAAGGCAGATTATAATGTAAATTCTGTACACAAAAGTACTGTCAGAGATGTGTAAGTGCCAGCTAGAATCTAGCGATAATTATGCAAGACCCGACCCTTATTGTAACTGTCCAAGAATCAGGGTCAAGTTCAAAAATACTATTCAATACAACACAACAAAGATCATGAGACTGCAGTAAATCTTGTTAGGACTTTCCAAAATATTCATCTAACAGTTCAGTCATTTTTACAACTAACAATCTGAAGTTAATCACCAAGTATAAAAATTAATTAATTTAGTTAATTAATATAACAATAGATACATAAACAAACAAACAAACAAACAAATAAATACAAACAACTCTCACAGTTTTGCAAGTACTCACATCAATATACAAAATCATTATTCAATACTGCAATCCGTAATGGGGCAGCAGAATAATCTATATCAAATTAGCAGTTCTTATTTTAAACAACACCACAAAAAGGCTGGCACTCCTACACTTAAATTTTCCAATTTGTAAACATATATGCAACACAATTAGTAAAGAAGCTCTCTGCATAGTTCTTTAAGTCAATCATTATGCAAACTCATAACACAAAACTTATGACTATCACATCTCATATAATACTATGACTCTCACATCTTATATAAATTTATGACTATCACAACTTATATAATCTTATGATAATCTTAACAGTAACACATCTTATATAAACTTATGAGTATCACATCTTACATAATCTTATGATAATCTTACGAGTAACACATCTTATATAATCTTATGACTATCACATCTTATATAATGTTATGATAATCTTAAGAGTAACACATCTTACATAAGCTTATGAGTATAACATCTTATATAATATTATGATAATTTTAAGAGTATCACATTTTATATATTCTTACGAGTAACACATCTTATATAATTTTATGACTATCACATCTTATATAATCTTATGATAATCTTAACAGTAACACATCTTATATAACCTTATGACAATCGCATCTTATATAATCTTATGAGTATCGCATGCTATATAATTTTATGAGTATCACATCTTATATAATCTTATGATAATCTTAAGAGTAACACATCTTGTATAACCTTATGACTATCGCATCTTATATAACCTTATCAGTACCGCTTCTTATATAATCTTATGACTATCACATCTTATATAATCTTATTAGTATCGCATCTTATATAATCTTATAGTATCACATCTTATATAATCTTATGAGTAACACATCTTATATAATCTTATGAGTATCACAACTTATATAACCTTATGACTATCACTTCTTATATAATCTTATGACTATCACATCTTATATAATATTATGACTATCTCATCATAGATAATCTTATGACTATCACATCTTATATACCCTTATGACTATAACATCTTATATAATCTTATGACTATCACTTCTTATATAATCTTATGACTATCACATCTTATATAATCTTATGATTATCTCATCATAGATAATCTTATGACTATCACATCTTATATAATCCTATGACTATCACATTTTATATAATCTTATGAGTAACACATCTTATATAATCTTATGAGTATCACATCTTATATAACCTTATGACTATCACATTTTATATAATCTTATGACTATCATATCTTATATAATCTTATGACTATCGCATCTCATATAATCTTATGACTATCGCATCTCATAATCTTATGAGTATCGCATCTTATATAATCTTATGACTATCGCAGCTTAAATAATCTTATGACTATCACATCGTATATAATGTTATGACTATCACATCTTATATAATCTTATGACTATCACATCTTATATAATCTTATGACTATCATATCTTATATAATCTTATGACTATCGCATCTCATATAATTTTATGAGTATCGCATCTTATATAATCTTATGACTATCGCAGCTTATATAATCTTATGACTATCGCAGCTTATACATAACTATGACTATCACATCTTATATAATCTTATGTCTATAACATCTTATATAATATTATGACTTTCGCATCTTATATAACATTATCACTATCACATCTCATATAATCTTATGATTATCACATCTCATATACTCTTATGATTATCACATCTTTTATAATCTTATGACTATCGCATCTTATATAATCTTATGACTATCGCATCTTTTATATAATCTTATGACTATCACATCTTATATAATCGTATGACTATCACATCTTATATAATCTTATGAGTAACACATCTTATATAATCTTATGAGTAACACATCTTATATAATCTTATGAGTACCACATCTTATATAATCTTATGAGTACCACATCTTATATAACCTTATGAGTACCACATCTTATATAACCTTATGACTATCACATCTAATATAAACTTATGACTGTCACATCTTATATAACCTTATGACTATCACATCTTATATAACTTTATGACTATCACATCTTATATAAACTTATCACTATCACATCTTATACAATCTTATGACTATCACATCTTATATAACTATATGAGTATCACATCTTATATAATTTTATGACTATCACATCTTATACAATCTTATGATTATCACATCTTATATAATCTTATCACTATCGCATCTCATATAATCTTATGAGTATCGCATCTAATATAATCTTATGACTATCCCAGCTTATATAATCTTATGACTATCACATCTTTTATAATCTTATGACTATCGCATCTTATATAATCTTATGACTATCGCATCTTATATAATCTTATGACTATCTCATCTTATATAATCGTATGACTATCACATCTTATATAATCTTATGAGTAACACATCTTATATAACCTTATGACTATCACATCTTATATAATCTTATGACTATCACATCTTATATAAACCTATCACTATCACATCTTATATAATCTTATGACTATCACATCTTATATAATCTTATGACTATCACATCTTATATAATCTTATGACTATCACATCTTATATAACTTTATGAGTATCACATCTTATATAATCATATGACTATCACATCCTATGAGTATCACATCTTATATAATTCTATGACTATCACATCTTATATAATCTTATGACTATAGAATCTTATATAATCTTATGACTATCGCATCTTATATAATCTTATGACTATCACATCATACATAATCGTATGACTATCACATCTTATATCATCCTATGACTATCACATCTTATATTATCCTATGACTATCACATCTATTATAATCTTATGAGTAACACATCTTATATAATCTTATGACTATCACATCTCATATAACATTATGAGTAACACATATTATATAATCTTATGAGTATCACAACTTATATAATCTTATGAGTATCACAACTTATATAGTCTTTTGCCTATCGCATCTTATATAAACTTATGACTATCGCACCTTATATAACCTTATGACTATCACATCTTATATAATCCTATTACTATCACATCTTATATAATCTTATGACTATCACATCTCACAAAAAACGTATCACTATCACATCTTATATAATCTTATGACTATCACATATTATATAGTCTTATGACTATCACATCTTATATAACTTTATGAGTATCACATCTTATAAAACTTTATGAGTATCACATCTTATATAATGTTATGACTATCATATCTTATATAATCTTATGACTATCATATCTTATATAATCTTATGACTATCGCATCTCATATAATCTTATGACTATCGCAGCTTATTAACCTTATGATATCACATCTTATATAATCTTATGACTATCGCATCTTATATAATCATATGATTATCACATCTTATATAATTGTATAACTATCACATCTTATATAATCCTATGCCTATCACATCTTATATAATCCTATGACTATCACATCTTATTTAATCTTATGAGTATCACATCTTATATAACCTTATGACTATCACATCTTACATAATCGTACTACTATCACATCTTATGTAATCTTATGACTATCACATCTTATATAATCTTATGACTATCACATCTTATATATACTTATCACTATAACATTTTATATAATCTTATTACTATCACATCTTATATAATCTTATGACTATCACATCTTATATAACTTTATAAGTATCACATCTTATTTAATGTTATGACTATCACATCTTATATAATCTTATGACTATCGCATCTCATATAATCTTATGACTATCACATCATATATAATCGTATGACTATCACATCTTATACAATCCTATGACTACAACATCTATTATAGTCTTATGAGTAACACATCTTATATAATCTTATGACTATCACATCTCATATAACATTACGAGTATCACATATTATATAATCTTATGAGTATCAGATCTTATATAATCTCATGACTATCACATCTTATATAATCTTATGACTATCACATCTTATATAATCTTATGACTATAATACCTTAAATAATCTTATGACTATCGCATCTTATATAATCTTATGACTATCACATCTTATATAATCTTATGACTGTCGCATCTTATATAATCTTATGACTATCGCATCTTATATAATCGTATGACTATCACATCTTATATAATCCTACGACTATCACATCTTATACAATCTTATGAGTAGCACATCTTATATAATCTTATGAGTATCACATCTTATATAATCTCATGACTATCACATCTTATATAATCTTATGACTATCACATCTTATATAATCTTATGACTATCACATCTTATATAATCTTATGACTGTCGCATATTATATAATCTTATGACTATCGCATCTTATATAACCTTATGATTATCGCATCTTATATAATCTTATGAATATCACACCTTACATAATCTTATCACTATCACATCTTATATAATCTTATGACTATCACATCTTATATAATCTTATGACTATCACATCTTATATAATCTTATGACTATCACATCGTATATAATGTTATGACTATCACATCTTATATAAACTTATGACTATCACATCTTATATAATCTTATGACTATCATATCTTATATAATCTTATGACTATCGCATCTCATATAATTTTATGAGTATCGCATCTTATATAATCTTATGACTATCGCAGCTTATATAATCTTATGAATATCGCAGCTTATACATACTTATGACTATGACATCTTATATAATCTTATATCTATAACATCTTATATAATCTTATGATTATCGCATCTTATATAATAGTATGACTATCGCATCTTACATAATCTTATGATTATCACATCTCATATAATCTTATGACTATGAGTATCACATCTTATATAATCTTATGACTATCGCATCTTATATAATCTTATTACTATCGCATCTTATATAATCTTATGACTATCACATCTTATATAATCGTATGACTATCACATCTTATATAATCTTATGAGTAACACATCTTATACAATCTTATGAGTACCACATCTTATATAACCTTATGAGTACCACATCTTATATAACCTTATGACTATCACATCTAAAATAAACTTATGACAGTCACATCTTATATAACCTTATGACTATCACATCTTATATAACCTTATGACTATCACATCATATATAAACTTATCACTATCACATCTTATACAATCTTATGACTATCACATCTTATATAACTTTATGAGTACCACATCTTATATAACCTTATGACTATCACATCTAATATAAACTTATGACAGTCACATCTTATATAACCTTATGACTCACATCTTATATAATCTTATGACTATCACATCATATATAAACTTATCACTATCATATCTTATACAATCTTATGACTATCACATCTTATATAACTTCATGAGTATCACATCTTATATATTGTTATGACTATCACATCTTATATAATCTTATGACTATCACATCTTATATAATCTTATGACTATCGCATCTCATATAATCTTACGACTATCGCATCTCATATAATCTTATAAGTATCACATCTAATATAATCTTATGACTATCGCATCTTATATAATCTTATGACTATCGCATCTTATTTAATCTTATGACTATCACATCTTATATAATCGTATGACTATCACATCTTATATAATCTTATGACTATCACATCTTATATAATCTTATGACTATCACATCTTATATAATCTTATGACTATCACATCTTATATACCTTTATGAGTATCACTTCTTATATAACTTTATGAGTATCACATCTTATATAATCTTATGACTATCACATCTTATGAGTATCACATCTTATATAATCCTATGACTATCACATCTTATATAATCTTATGACTATAGAATCTTATATAATCTTATGACTATCGCATCTTATATAATCTTATGACTATCACATCATATATAATCGTATGACTATCACATCTTATATCATCCTATGACTATCACATCTTATATAATCCTATAACTATCACATCTATTATAATCTTATGAGTAACACATCTTATATAATCTTATGACTATCACATCTCATATAACATTATGAGTATCGCATATTATATAATCTTATGAGTATCACAACTTATATAATCTTATGAGTATCACAACTTATATAGTCTATTGCCTATCGCATCTTATATAATCTTATGACTATCGCACCTTATGACTATAACATCTTATATAATCCTATTACTATCACATCTTATATAATCTTATGACTATCACATCTCATATAAACTTATCACTATCACATCTTATATAATCTTATGACTATCACATATTATATAGTCTTATGACTATCACATCTTATATAACTTTATGAGTATCACATCTTATAAAACTTTATATGAGTATCACATCTTATATAATGTTATGACTATCATATCTTATATAATCTTATGACTATCATATCTTATATAATCTTATGACTATCGCATCTCATATAATCTTATGACTATCGCAGCTTATATAATCTTATGAAATCACATCTTATATAATCTTATGACTATCGCATCTTATATAATCATATGACTATCACATCTTATATATACTTATCACTATAACATTTTATATAATCTTATTACTATCACATCTTATATAATCTTATGACTATCACATCTTACATAATCGTATTACTATCACATCTTATGTAATCTTATGACTATCACATCTTATATAATCTTATGACTATCACATCTTATATATACTTATCACTATAACATTTTATATAATCTTATTACTATCACATCTTATATAATCTTATGACTATCTCATCTTATATAACTTTAAGAGTATCACATCTTATATAATGTTTTGACTATCACATCTTATATAATCTTATGACTATCGCATCTCATATAATCTTATGACTATCACATCATATATAATCGTATGACTATCACATCTTATACAATCCTATGAATACAACATCTATTATAGTCTTATGAGTAACACATCTTATATAATTTTATGACTATCACATCTCATATAACATTACGAGTATAACATATTATATAATCTTATGAGTATCAGATCTTATATAATCTCATGACTGTCACATCTTATATAATCTTATGACTATCACATCTTATATAATCTTATGACTATCATAACTTATATAATCCTATGACTATCACATCTTATATAATCTTATGAGTAACACATCTTATATAATCTTATCACTATCACATCTTATATAACTTTATGAGTATCACATATTGAATAATCTTATGACTATCACATCTAATGTAATCTTATGACTATCACACCTTATATAATCTTATGTCTATCGCAGCTTAGATAATCCTATGACTATCACATCTTATATAATCTTATGACTATCACATCTTATATAATCTCATGAGTAACACATCTTATATAATCTTATGAGTATCACATCTTATATAATCTTACGACTATCACACCTAACATAATCTTACGACTATCATATCTTATATAATGTTATGACTATCACATCTTATATAATCTTATGACTATCACATCTTACTTAATCTATTGAGTATCACATCTTATATAATCGTATGACTATCACATCTTATATAAACTTATGACTATCACATCTTATATAATCTTATGACCTTCACATCTTATGTAATCTTATTAGTATCACATCTTATACAATCTTATGACTATCACAATTAATATAATCTTATGAGTATCACAACTTATATAATCTTATGACTATCACATCTTATATAAGCTTATGACTATCATATCTTATATAACCTTATGATTATCGCATCTTATATAATCTTATGAATATCACACCTTACATAATCTTATCCCTATCACATCTTATATAATCTTATGACTATCACAACTAATATAATCTTATGACTATCACATGTTATATAACCTTATGAGTATCACATCTTATATAACCTTATGAGTATCACATCTTATATAATCTTATGACTATCACATCTTATATAATCTTATGACTATCGCATCGTATTTAATCTTATGAGTGTCGCATCTTATACAATCTTATGACTATCGCATCTTATATAATCTTATGACTATCGCATCTTATATCATCTTATGACTATAGTCTCTTATATAATCTTATGACTATCGCATCTTATATAATCTTATGACTATCACATCTTATATAATCTTATGAGTATCACATCTTTTATAATCTTATGACTATCACATCTTATGTAACGTTACGACTATCACATCTTATATAATCTTATGACTATCGCATCTTATATAATCTTATGACTATCACATATTATATAATCTTATGAGTATCACATCTTTTATAATCATATGTCTATCACATCTTATGTAACGTTACGAGTATCACATCTTATATAATCTTATGACTATCACATCTTATATAATGTTATGATTATCACATCTTATATAATGTTATGACTATCACATCTTATATAACCTTATGAGTATCATATCATATATAATCTTATGAGTAACACATTTTATATAATCTTATGAGTATCACATCTTATATACTCTGATGAATATCAGGTCTTATATAATCCTATGATAATCTTAAGAGTAACACATCTTATATAATCTTGTGAGTAACGCATCTTATCTAATCTTATGAGTATCACAACTTATATAACCTTATGACTATCACATCTTATATAATCTAATGACTATCACATCTTATATAAACTTATGACTATCACATCTTATATAATCTTATGACTATCATATCTTATATAATCTTATGACTATCGCATCTCATATAATTTTATGAGTATCGCATCTTATATAATCTTATGACTATCGCAGCTTATATAATCTTATGAATATCGCAGCTTATACATACTTATGACTATCACATCTTATATAATCTTATATCTATAACATCTTATATAATCTTATGATTATCGCATCTTATACAATAGTATGACTATCGCATCTTACATAATCTTATGATTATCACATCTCATATAATCTTATGACTATGAGTATCACATCTTATATAATCTTATGACTATCGCATCTTATATCATCTTATGACTATCGCATCTTATATAATCTTATGACTATCACATCTTATAAAATCGTATGACTATCACATCTTATATAATCTTATGAGTAACACATCTTATACAATCTTATGAGTAACACATCTTATATAATCTTATGAGTACCACATTTTATATAACCTTATGAGTACCACATCTTATATAACCTGATGACTATCACATCTAATATAAACTTATGACAGTCACATCTTATATAACCTTATGACTATCACATCTTATATAACCTTATGACTATCACATCATATATAAACTTATCACTATCACATCTTATACAATCTTATGACTATAACATCTTATATAACTTTATGAGTATCATATCTTATATAATGTTATGACTATCACATCTTATATAATCTTATGACTATCACATCTTATATAATCTTATGACTATCGCATCTCATATAATCTTATGACTATCGCATCTCATATAATCTTATAAGTATCGCATCTGATATAATCTTATGACTATCACATCTTTTATAATCTTATGACTCTCGCATCTTATATAATCTTATGACTATCGCATCTTATATAATCTTATGACTATCGCATCTTATATAATCTTATGACTATCACATCTTATATAATCGTATGAATATCACACCTTATATAATCTTATGACTATCACATCTTATATAATCTTATGACTATCACATCTTATATACCTTTATGAGTATCACTTCTTATATAACTTAATGAGTATCACATCTTATATAATCCTATGACTATCACATCTTATATAATCTTATGACTATAGAATCTTATATAATCTTATTACTATCGCATCGTATATAATCTTATGACTATCACATCATATATAATCGTATGACTATCACATCTTATATCATCCTATGACTATCACATCTTATATAATCTTATGAGTAACACATCTTATATAATCTTATGACTATCATATCTCATATAACATTATTGGTATCGCATATTATATAATCTTATGAGTATCACAACTTATATAATCTTATGAGTATCACAACTTATATAGTCTATTGCCTATCGCATCTTATATAATCTTATGACTATCGCACCTTATGACTATAACATCTTATATAATCCTATTACTATCACATCTTATATAATCTTATGACTATCACATCTCATATAAACTTATCACTATCACATCTTATATAATCTTATGACTATCACATATTATATAGTCTTATGACTATCACATCTTATATAACTTTATGAGTATCACATCTTATAAAACTTTATATGAGTATCACATCTTATATAATGTTATGACTATCACATCTTATATAATCTTATGACTATCACATCTTATATAATCATATGACTATCACATCTTATATATACTTATCACTATAACATTTTTTTAATCTTATTACTATCACATCTTATATAATCTTATGACTATCACATCTTACATAATCGTATTACTAACACATCTTATGTAATCTTATGACTATCAAATCTTATATAATCTTATGACTATCACATCTTATATATACTTATCACTATAACATTTTATATAATCTTATTACTATCACATCTTATATAATCTTATGACTATCTCATCTTATATAACTTTATGAGTATCACATCTTATATAATATTATGACTATCACATCTTACATAATCTTATGACTATCGCATCTCATATAATCTCATGACTATCACATCATATATAATCGTATGACTATCACATCTTATACAATCCTATGAATACAATATCTATTATAGTCTTATGAGTAACACATCTTATATAATCTTATGACTATCACATCTCATATAACATTACGAGTATAACATATTATATAATCTTATGAGTATCTGGTCTTATATAATCTCATGACTATCACATCTTACATAATCTTATGACTATCACAACTTATATAATCCTATGACTATCACAACTTATATAATCCTATGACTATCACATCTTATATAATCTTATGAGTAACACATCTTATATAATCTTATCACTATCACATCTTATATAACTTTATGAGTATCACATATTGTATAATCTTATGACTATCACATCTAATGTAATCTTATGACTATCACACCTTATATAATCTTATGACTATCGCAGCTTAGATAATCCTATGACTATCACATCTTATATAATCTTATGACTATCACATCTTATATAATCTCATGAGTAACACATCTTATATAATCTTATGAGTATCACATCTTATATAATCTTACGACTATCACACCTAACATAATCTTACGACTATCATATCTTATACAATGTTATGACTATCACATCTTATATAATCTTATGACTATCACATCTTACTTTATCTAATGGGTATCACATCTTATATAATCGTATGACTATCACATCTTATATAAACTTATGACTATCACATCTTATAAAATCTTATGACCTTCACATCTTATGTAATCTTATTAGTATCACATCTTATACAATCTTATGACTATCACAATTTATATAATCTTATGAGTATCACAACTTATATAATCTTATGACTATCACATCTTATATAAGCTTATGACTATCATATCTTATATAACCTTATGATTATCGCATCTTATATAATCTTATGAATATCACACCTTACATAATCTTATCACTATCACATCTTATATAATCTTATGATTATCACAACTAATATAATCTTATGACTATCACATGTTATATAACCTTATGAGTATCACATCTTATATAACCTTATGAGTATCACATCTTATATAATCTTATGACTATCACATCTTATATAATCTTATGACTATCGCATCGTATTTAATCTTATGAGTGTCGCATCTTATACAATCTTATGACTATCGCATCTTATATAATCTTATGACTATCGCATCTTATATAATCTTATGACTATCGCATCTTATATAATCTTATGACTATCACATCTTATATAATCTTATGAGTATCACATCTTTTATAATCTTATGACTATCACATCTTATGTAACGTTACGAGTATCACATCTTATATAATCTTATGACTATCACATCTTATATAATCTTATGAGTATCACATCTTTTATAATCTTATGACTATCACATCTTATGTAACGTTACGAGTATCACATCTTATATAATCTTATGACTATCACATCTTATATAATGTTATGACTATCACATCTTATATAACCTTATGAGTATCATATCATATATAATCTTATGAGTAACACATTTTATATAATCTTATGAGTATCACATCTAATATACTCTGATGAATATCAGGTCTTATATAATCTTGTGAGTAACGCATCTTATATAATCTTATGACTATCACATCTTATATAATCTAATGACTATCACTTCTTATATAATCTTATGACTATCACATCTTATATAATCTTATGACTATCACATCTTATATAAACTTATCACTATCACATCTTATATAATTTTATGACTATCACATCTTATATAATCTTGTGACTATCACATCTTATATAACTTTATGAGTATCACATCTTTTATATAAAGTTATGACTATCACATCTTATATAATCTTATGACTATCATATCTTATATAATCTTATGACTATCATATCTTATATAATCTTATGACTATCATATCTTATATAATCTTATGACTATCGCAGCTTATATAATCTTATGACTATCACATCTTATATAATCTTATGACTATCACATCATATATAATCTTATGAGTAACACATCTTATATAAAATTATCACTATCACATCTTATATAATCTTATGACTATCACATCTTATATAATCCAATGACTATGACTACCATCTTATATAATCTTATGACTATCGCATAATATATAATCTTATGACTATCGCATCTTATATAATCTTATGACTATCGCTATATATATATAATCTTATGATTATCACATCTTATATAATCGTATGACTATCACATCTTATATAATCCTATGACTATCACTTCTTATATAATCTTATGACTATCACATCTTATATAATCTTATGACTATCACATCTTATATAATCTTATGACTATCACATATTATATAAAATTATCACTATCACATATTATATAATCTTATGACTATCACATCTTATATAATCTTATGACTATCACATCTTATATAACTTTATGAGTATCACATCTTATATAAAGTTATGACTATCACATCTTATATAAACTTATCACTATCACATCTTATATAATCTTATGACTATCACATCTTATGTAATCTTATGACTATCACATCTTATGTAATCTTATGACTATCACATCTTATATAATCTTATGAGTAACACATCTTATATACTCTTATGAGTATCACATCTTATATAAAATTATCACTATCACATCTTATATAATCTTATGACTATCACATCTTATATAATACAATGACTATGACTACCACATCTTATATAATCGTATGACTATCGCATAATATATAATCTTATTACTATCGCATCATATATAATCTTATGATTATCACATCTTATATAATCGTATGACTATCACATCTTATATAATCCTATGATTATCACATCTTATATAATCTTATGAGTAACATATCTTATATAATCTTATGAGTATCACATTTTGTATAACCTTATCACTATCACATCTAATATAATCTTATGACTATCACATCTTATGTAATCTTATGACTATCACATTTTATATAACTTTATGAGTATCACATCTTATATAATGTTATGACAATCACATCTTATATAATCTTATGACTATCACATCTTATATAATCTTATGACTATCGCATCTTATATAATCTTATGACTATCACATCTTATATAATCTTATGACTATGACTATCGTATCTTATATAATCTTATGACTATCGCATCTTATATAATCTTATTACTATCTCATCTTATATAATCGTATGTCTATCACATCTCGTATAATCGTATGTCTATCACATCTTGTATAATCCTATGACTATCACATCTTATATATAATCTTATGACTAACACATCTTATATAATCTTATGAGTATCACATCTTATATGACCTTATGACTATTACATCTTACATAATCTTATGACTATCACATCTTATGTAAGCTTATGACTATCACATCTTATATAATCTTATCACTATCATTCTTATATAATCTTATGACTATCACAACTTATATAATCTTATGACTATCACATCTTATATAATCTTATGACTATTACATCTTACATAACTTTATGAGTATCACATCTTATGTAATGTTATGACTATAACATCTTATATCATCTTATGACTATCACATCTTATGAGTATCACATCTTATATAATCCTATGTCTATCATATCTTATATAATTTTATGACTATCGCATCTTATATAATCTTATGAGTATCGTATCTTATATAATCTTATGGCTATCACATAATATATAATCGTATGACTATCTTATCTTATATAATCCTATGACTATCACATCTATTATAACCTTATGAGTATCACATCTTATATAACCTTATGACTATCACATCTTACATAACCTTATGACTATCACATCATATATAATATTGACTATCACATCTTATATAATCCTATGACTATCACATCTTATATAATATTATGAGTAACACATCTTATATAATCTTATGACTATCACATCTCATATAACATTATGAATATCACATATTATATAATCTTATGAGTAACACATCTTATATACTCTTATGAGTATCACATCTTATATAAAATTATCACTATCACATCTTATATAATCTTATGACTATCACATCTTATATAATCTTATGACTATCACATCTTATATAATCCAATGACTGTGACTTCCACATCTTATATAATCTTATGACTATCGCATAATATATAATCTTATGACTATCGCATCTTATATAATCTTATGACTATCGCATCATATATAATCTTATGACTATCACATCTTATATAATCTTATGACTATCACATCTTATATAACTTTATGAGTATCACATCTTATATAAAGTTATGACTATCACATCTTATATAATCTTATGACTATTATATCTTATATAATCTTATGACTATCATATCTTACATAATCTTATAACTATCACATCTTACATTATCTTATGACTATCATATCTTATATAATCTTATGACTATCACATCTTATATAATGTTACGATTATCCCATCTTATCTAATCTTATGACTATCATATCTTATATAATCTTATGACTATCACATCTTATATAATCTTATGACTATCACATCTTATATAACCTTATGAGTATCACATCTTATATAACCTTATGACTATCACATCTTACATAACCTTATGACTATCACATCATATATAATATTGACTATCACATCTTATATAATCCTATGACTATCACATCTTATATAACTTTATGAGTATCACATCTTATATAATATTATGGCTATCACATCTTATATAATGTTACGAGTATCCCATCCTATCTAATCTTATGACTATCACATCTTATATAATCTTATGAATATCACATCTTATATAATCTTATGACTATCACAATTTATATAATCTTATGGCTATCACAACTTATATAACCTTATGAGTATCACATCTTATATAACCTTATGACTATCACATCTTACATAACCTTATGACTATCACATCATATATAATATTGACTATCGCATCTTATATAATCTTGTGACTATCGCATCTTATATAATCTTATGACTGTCACATCTTATATAATCGTATGACTATCACATTTTGTATAATTCAATGACTATCACATCTTATATAGTCTTATGAGTAACACATCTTATATAATCTTATGAGTATCACATCTTATATAACATTATGACTATCACATCTTATATAATCTTTTGACTATCACATCTTATATAATCTTATCACTATCACACCTCATATAATATTATGTCTATCGCAGCTTTCTTATGACTATCACATCTTATATAATCTTATGACTATCACATCTTATATAATCCTATGACTATCACATCTTATATAATCGTATGAGTAACACATCTTATATAATCTTATGACTATCACTTCTTATATAATCTTATGACTATCACATCTTATATAATCTTATGGCTATCACATCTTACATAATTTATGACTATCGTATCTTATATAATCTTATGACTACCACATCTTACATAATCTTATGAGTATCACATCTTATATAATCTTATGACTATCACATCTTATATAACTTTATGAGTATCACATCTTATATAATCTTATGACTATCACATCTGATATAACTTTATGAGTATCACATCTTATATAATCTTTTGACAAGCACATTATATAATCTTATGACTATCACATCTTATGAGTATCACATCTTATATAATCTTATGACTATCACATCTTATATAACCTTATGAGTATCAAATCTTATATAATCTTAAGACTATCACATCTTATATAATCTTATGACTATCATATCTTATATAATCTTATGACTATCGCATCTTATATAATCTTATGACTATCACACCTTATATAATCGTATGACTATCACATCTTACATAACCTTATGACTATCACATCTTATATAATCTTATGACTTCACATCTTATATAATCCTATGACTATCACATCTTATATAATCTTATGAGTAACATCTTACATAATCTTATGAGTATCACATATTATATAACCTTATGACTATCACATCTTACATAATCTTATGACTATCACATCTTATATAATCTTATGACTATCACACTTATATAATCTTACGACTATCGCAGCTTTCTTATGACTATCACATCTTATATAATCTTATGACTATCACATCTTATATAATCCTATGACTATCACATCTTATATAATTTATGAGTAACACATCTTACCTAATCTTATGACTATCTCATCTTACATAATCTTATGACTATCTCATCTTATATAATCTTATGACTATCACATCTTACATAATCTAATGAGTATCAGATCTTATATAATCTTATGACTATCACAACTTATATAATCTTATGACTATCACATCTCATATAACATTATGAGTATCACATATTATATAATCTTATGACTATCACATCTTATATAACTTTACGAGCATCACATCTTATATTATCTTATGACTATCACGTCTTATGAGTATCACATTTTATATAATTTTATGACTATCATATCTTATATAATTTTATGACTATCGCATCTTATATAATCTTACGACAATAACATCTTATATAATTTATGACTATGACTATCACATCTTATATAATCTTATGACTATCGCATCTTATATAATCTTATGACTATCACATCTTATATAATCTTATGACTATCACATCTTATATAATCGTATGACTATCACATCTTATATAATCCTATGACTATCACATCTTATATAATCTTATGAGTAACACATCTCATATAATTTTATGAGTATCACATCTTATATAACCTTATGACTATCACATCTAATATAATCTTATGACTATCATCTTCTCATATAATCTTATGACTGTCAAATCTTATGTTATCTTATGACTATCACATCTTATTTAATCCTATGACTATCACATTTATTATAATCTTATGAGTAACACATCTTATATAATCTTATGACTATCACATGTCATGTAACATTATGAGTATCACATATTAGAAAATCTTATGAGTATCACAACTTATATAATCTTATGTGTATCACAACTTATATAATCTTATGACTATCACATCTTATATAATCTTATGACTATCACATATTATATAATCTTATGACTATCACATATTGTATAATCCTATGACTATCACAACTTATATAATCTTATGAGTAACACATCTTATATAATCTTATGACTCATATCTTTTATAATCGCATGACTATCACATCTTATATAATCCTTTGACTATCACATCTTATATAACCTTATGACTATCACATCTTACATAATCTTATGACTATCACATCTTATATAATCTTATGACTATCACATCTTATATAACTTTATGAGTATCACATCTTATATAATCTTATGACTATCTTATCTTATGACTATCACATCTTATACAATCCTATGACTATCACATCTTATATAATCTTATGACTATCGCATCTTATATAATCTTATGACTATCACATCCTATATAATCCTATGACTATCGTATCTATTATAATCTTATGAGTAACACATCTTATATAATCTTATGACTATCACATGTCATATAACATTGTGAGTATCACATATTAGATAATCTTATGAGTATCACAACATATATAATCTTACGAGTATCACAACTTATATAATCTTATGGCTATCACATCTTATATAATCTTATGACTATCGCATCTTATATAATCTTATGACTATGACTATCACATCTTATATAATCTTATGACTATCACATCTTATATAATCCTATGACTATCACATATATTATAATCTTATGAGTAACACATCTCATATAATCTTATGACTATCACATGTCATATAACATTATGAGTATCACATCTTATATAATCTTATGAGTAACACATCTTATATAATCTTATGAGTATCAGATCTTATATAACCTTATGTCTTTCACATCTTATATAATCTTATGACTATCACATCTTATATAATCCTATTACTATCACATCTTATATAATCTTATGACTATCATATCTTATATAATCTTGTGACTATCGCATCTTATATAATCTTATGACTATCGCATCTTATATAATCTTATAACTATCGCATCTTATATAATCTTATGACTATCGCATCTTATATAATCTTACGACTATCGCATCTTATATAATCTTATGACTATGATTATCACATCTTATATAATCTTATGACTATGGCATCTTATATAATCTTATGACTATCGCATCTTATATAATCTTATGACTATCACATCTTATATAATCGTATGACTATCACATCTTATATAATCCTATGACTATCACATCTTATATAATCTTATGAGTAACACATCTTATATAATCTTATGAGTAACACATCTAATATAATCTTATGAGTATCACATCTTATATAACCTTATGACTATCACATCTAATATAATCTTATGACTATCAAATCTTATATAATCTTATGACTATCACAGCTTTCTTATGACTATCACATCTTATATAATCTTATGACTATCACATCTTATATAATCCTATGACTACCATATCTTATATAATCTTATGAGTAACACATCTTATATAATGTTATGACTCTCATATCTTATATAATCGTATGACTATCACATCTTATATAATCCTTTGACTATCACATCTTATATAATCTTATGAGTAACACATCTTATATAATCTTATGAGTATCACATCTTATATAACTTTATGACTATCACATCTTGCATAATCTTATGACTATCACATCTTATGATTATCACACCTTATATATTCTTATGTCTATCGCAGCTTTCTTATGACTATCACATCTTATATAATCTTATGACTATCAAATCTTATACAATCCTATGACTATCACATCTTATTTAATCTTATGAGTAACACATCTTATATAATCTCATGAGTATCACATCTTATATAACCTTATGAATATCACATCTTACATAATCTTATGACTATCGCATCTTATATAATCTTATGACTATCACATTTTATATAATCTTATGACTATCACATCTTATATAATCTTATGACTATCACACCTTATATAATCTTATGACTATCGCAGCTTATATAATCTTATGACTATCACATCTTATATAATTTTATGACTATCACGTCTTATATAATCCTATGACTATCACATCTGATATAATATTATTAGTAACACATCTTATATAATCTTATGACTATCACATCTTATATAATCTTATGAGTATCACATCTTATATAACCTTATGACTATCACATCTTATATAATCTTATGACTATCATATCTTATATAATCTTATGACTATCATTTCTTATATAATCTCATGACTATCGCATCTCATATAATCTTATGAGTATCGCACTTTATATAATCTTATGACTATCGCAGCTTATATAATCTTATGACTATCACACCTTATATAATCTTATGACTATCACAGCTTTCTTATGACTATCACATCTTATATAATCTTATCACTATCACACCTTATATAATCTTATGACTATCGCAGCTTATATAATCTTATGACTATCTTATCTTATATAATTTTATGACTATCACATCTTATATAATCCTATGACTATCACATCTGATATATTATTATGAGTAACACATCTTATATAATCTTATGACTATCACATCTTATATAATCTTATGACTATTACATCTTATATAATCTTATGACTCTCACGTCTTACATAATCTTATGACTACCACATCTTACTTAATCTAATGAGTGTCACATCTTATATAATCTTATGACTATCACATCTTATATAATCTTATGACTATCACATCTCGTATAACATTTGAGTATCACATATTATATAATCTTATGACTATCACACCTTACATAACATTATGACTATCATATCTTATATAATCTTATGACTATCACATCTAATATAATTGTATGACTAACACATTTTATATAATCTTATGAGTATCACATCTTATACGATTTTATGATTATCACATCTTATATAATCTTATGAGTATCACAACTTATATTATCTTATGACTATGACATCTTATATAAGCTTATGACTATCATATCTTATATAACCTTATGACTATCGCATCGTATATAATGTTATGAATATCACACCTTACAGAATCTTATGACTATCGCAGGTTATATAATCTTATCACTATCACATCTTATATAATCTTATGACTATCACATCTTATATAATCTTATGACTATCACATCTTATATAACCTTATGAGTATCACATCTTTTATAACCTTATGAGTATCACATCTTATATAATCTTATGACTATCACATCTTATATAATCTTATGACTATCACATCTTATATAATCTTATGACTATCATATCTTATATAATCTTATAACTATCGCATCGTATATAATCTTATGATTATCGCATCTTATACAATCTTATGACTATCTCATCTTATATAATCTTATGACTATCGCATCTTGTATAATCTTATGTCTATCGCATCTTATATAATCTTATGAGTATCACATCTTATATAATTTTATGACTATCACATCTTATATAATCTTATGACTATCACATCTTATATAACGTTACGAGTATCACATCTTAAATAATCTTATGACTATCACATCTTATTTAATCTTATGACTGTCACATCTTATATAATCTTATGTCTATCACATCTTATATAACATTACGAGTATCACATCTTATATAATCTTATGACTATCACATCTTGTATAATGTTATGACTATCACATCTTATATGATCTTATGAGTATTACATCTTATATAACCTTGGGAGTATCATTTCATATCATATATAATCTTATGAGTAACACATTTTATATAATCTTATGAGTATCACATCTTATATACTCTGATGAATATCAGGTCTTATATAATCCTATGATAATCTTAAGAGTAACACATCTTATATAATCTTATGAGTAACGCATCTTATATAATCTTATGAATATCACATCTTATATTAACTTATAAGTATCAAATCTTATATAATCTTATGAGTAACACATCTTATATAATCTTATGAGTAACACATCCTATATAATTTTATGAGTATCATGTCTTATATAATCTTATGATTATCTCATGAGCAACACATCTTATATAATCTTATGAGTATCCACCTTATATAATCTTATGAGTAACACATTTTATATAATCTTATGGGCATCACATCTTATATAAACTTATGAGTATCATATCTTATATAATCTTATGAGTACCATATCTTTTATAATATTATGCGTATCATATCTTTTATAATCTTATGAGTATCGTATCTTATATCATCTTATAACACATCTTATATAATCTTATGAGTAATACATCTTATATAATCGTATGATTATCATATATTATATAATCTTATGAGTAACACATCTTATATAATGTTACGAGTATCACATCTAATATACCATTTTGAGTAACACATCTTCTATAATCTCATGAGTAATACATCTTATATAATCTTATGAGTATGATATCTTGCATAATCTTATGAGTAACAGATGTTATAAAGTCTTATGAGTAACACATCTTATATAATCTTATGACTATCGCATCTTATATAATCTTATGACTATCGCATCTTATATAATTTTATGACTATCACATCTTATATAATCGTATGACTATCACATCTTATATAATCTTATGTGTAACACATCTTATATAATCTTATGAGTAACACATCTTATATAATCTTATGAGTATCACATCTTTTATAACCTTATGAGTATCACATCTTATATAATCTTATGACTATCACATCTTATATAATCTTATGACTATCACATCTTATATAATCATATGACTATCACATCTTATATAATCATATGACTATCACATTTTATATAACGTTACGAGTATCACATCTTATATAATCTTATGACTATCACATCTTATATCATCTTATGACCATCACATCTTATATAATCTTATCACTATCACATCTTATATAACTTTATGAGTATCACATTTTATATAATCTTATGACCATCACATCTTATGAGTATCACATCTTATATAATCCTATGGCTATCACATCTTATATAATCTAATAACTACAGCATCTTATATAATCTTATAACTATCGCATCTTATATAATCTTATGACCATCACATCATATATAATCATATGACTACCACATCTTATATAATCCTATGACTATCACATCTATAATAATCTTATGAGTAACACATCTTATATAATCTTATGACTGTCACATCTCATATAACATTATGAGTATCATATATTATATAATCTTATGAGTATCCCAACTTATATAATCTTATATAATCCTATGACTATCGCATCTTATGTAATCTTATGACTACGACTATCACTTCTTGTATAATCTTATGACTATCGCATCTTATATAATCTTATGACTATCACATCTTATATAATCGTATGACTATCACAACTTAGATAATCCTATGACTATCACACCTTATATAATCTTATGAGTAACACATCTTGCATAATTTTATGAGTATCACATCTTATATAACCTTATGACTATCACACTTATATTATCCTATGACTCTCACATCTTATATAATCTTGTGAGTAACACATCTTATATAATCTTATGACTATCACATCTCATATAACATTATGAGTATCACATATTATATAATCTTATGACTATCACATCTTATATAACTTTACGAGTATCACATCTTATATAATCTTATGACTATCACGTCTTATGAGTATCACATTTTATATAATTTTATGACTATCATATCTTATATAATTTTATGACTATCGCATCTTATATAATCTTACGACAATAACATCTTATATAATTTATGACTATGACTATCACATCTTATATAATCTTATGACTATCGCATCTTATATAATCTTATGACTATCACATCTTATATAATCTTATGACTATCACATCTTATATAATCGTATGACTATCACATCTTATATAATCCTATGACTATCACATCTTATATAATCTTATGAGTAACACATCTTATATAATTTTATGAGTATCACATCTTATATAACCTTATGACTATCACATCTAATATAATCTTATGACTATCATCTTCTCATATAATCTTATGACTATCAAATCTTATGTTATCTTATGACTATCACATCTTATTTAATCCTATGACTATCACATCTATTATAATCTTATGAGTAACACATCTTATATAATCTTATGACTATCACATGTCATATAACATTATGAGTATCACATATTAGAAAATCTTATGAGTATCACAACTTATATAATCTTATGAGTATCACAACTTATATAATCTTATGACTATCACATCTTATATAATCTTATGACTATCACATATTATATAATCTTATGACTATCACATATTATATAATCCTATGACTATCACATCTTATATAATCTTATGAGTAACACATCTTATATAATCTTATGTCTCATATCTTTTATAATCGCATGACTATCACATCTTATATAATCCTTTGACTATCACATCTTATATAACCTTATGACTATCACATCTTACATAATCTTATGACTATCACATCTTATATAATCTTATGACTATCACATCTTATATAACTTTATGAGTATCACATCTTATATAATCTTATGACTATCTTATCTTATGAGTATCACATCTTATACAATCCTATGACTATCACATCTTATATAATCTTATGACTATAGCATCTTATATCATTTTATGACTATCGCATCTTATATAATCTTATGACTATCACATCCTATATAATCCTATGACTATCATATCTATTATAATCTTATGAGTAACACATCTTATATAATCTTATGACTATCACATGTCATATAACATTGGGAGTATCACATATTAGATAATCTTATGAGTATCACAACATATATAATCTTACGAGTATCACAACTTATATAATCTTATGGCTATCACATCTTATATAATCTTATGACTATCGCATCTTATATAATCTTATGACTATGACTATCACATCTTATATAATCTTATGACTATCACATCTTATATAATCCTATGACTATCACATATATTATAATCTTATGAGTAACACATCTCATATAATCTTATGACTATCACATGTCATATAACACTATGAGTATCACATCTTATATAATCTTATGAGTAACACATCTTATATAATCTTATGAGTATCAGATCTTATATAACCTTATGTCTTTCACATCTTATATAATCTTATGACTATCACATCTTATATAATCCTATTACTATCACATCTTATATAATCTTATGACTATCATATCTTATATAATCTTGTGACTATCGCATCATATATAATCTTATGACTATCGCATCTTATATAATCTTATAACTATGGCATCTTATATAATCTTATGACTATCGCATCTTATATAATCTTACGACTATCGCATCTTATATAATCTTATGACTATGATTATCACATCTTATATAATCTTATGACTATGGCATCTTATATAATCTTATGACTATCGCATCTTATATAATCTTATGACTATCACATCTTATATAATCGTATGACTATCACATCTTATATAATCCTATTTCTATCACATCTTATATAATCTTACGAGTAACACATCTTATATAATCTTATGAGTAACACATCTAATATAATCTTATGAGTATCACATCTTATATAACCTTATGACTATCACATCTAATATAATCTTATGACTATCACATCTTATATAATCTTATGACTATCACAGCTTTCTTATGACTATCACATCTTATATAATCTTATGACTATCACAACTTATATAATCCTATGACTACCATATCTTATATAATCTTATGAGTAACACATCTTATATAATGTTATGACTCTCATATCTTATATAATCGTATGACTATCACATCTTATATAATCCTTTGACTATCACATCTTATATAATCTTAAGAGTAACACATCTTATATAATCTTATGAGTATCACATCTTATATAACTTTATGACTATCACATCTTGCATAATCTTATGACTATCACATCTTATGACTATCACACCTTATATAATCTTATGTCTATCGCAGCTTTCTTATTACTATCACATCTTATATAATCTTATGACTATCAAATCTTATACAATCCTATGACTATCACATCTTATTTAATCTTATGAGTAACACATCTTATATAATCTCATGAGTATCACATCTTATATAACCTTATGAATATCACATCTTACATAATCGTATGACTATCGCATCTTATATAATCTTATGACTATCACATTTTATATAATCTTATGACTATCACATCTTATATAATCTTATGACTATCACACCTTATATAATCTTATGACTATCGCAGCTTATATAATCTTATGACTATCACATCTTATATAATTTTATGACTATCACGTCTTATATAATCCTATGACTATCACATCTGATATAATATTATTAGTAACACATCTTATATAATCTTATGACTATCACATCTTATATAATCTTATGAGTATCACATCTTATATAACCTTATGACTATCACATCTTATATAATCTTATGACTATCACATCTTATATAATCCTATTACTATCACATCTTATATAATGTTATGACTATCACATCTTATATAATCTTATGACTATCATTTCTTATATAATCTCATGACTATCGCATCTCATATAATCTTATGAGTATCGCACTTTATATAATCTTATGACTATCGCAGCTTATATAATCTTATGACTATCACACCTTATATAATCTTATGACTATCACAGCTTTCTTATGACTATCACATCTTATATAATCTTATCACTATCACACCTTATATAATCTTATGACTATCGCAGCTTATATAATCTTATGACTATCTCATCTTATATAATTTTATGACTATCACATCTTATATAATCCTATGACTATCACATCTGATATATTATTATGAGTAACACATCTTATATAATCTTATGATTATCACATCTTATATAACTTTATGGGTATCACATATAATATAATCTTATGACAATCACATCTTATATTATCTTATGTCTATCACACCTTATATAATCTTATGACTATCGCAGCTTTGATAATCCTATGACTATCACATCTTATATAATTTTATGACTATCACATCTTATATAATCTTATGAGTAACACATCTTATATAATCTTATGAGTATCACATCTTATATAATCTTATGACTATTACATCTTATATAATCTTATGACTCTCACGTCTTACATAATCTTATGACTACCACATCTTACTTAATCTAATGAGTGTCACATCTTATATAATCTTATGACTATCACATCTTATATAATCTTATGACTATCACATCTCATATAACATTTGAGTATCACATATTATATAATCTTATGACTATCACACCTTACATAACATTATGACAATCATATCTTATATAATCTTATGACTATCACATCTTATATAATTGTATGACTATCACATTTTATATAATCTTATGAGTATCACATCTTATACAATTTTATGATTATCACATCTTATATAATCTTATGAGTATCACAACTTATATTATCTTATGACTATGACATCTTATATAAGCTTATGACTATCATATCTTATATAACCTTATGACTATCGCATCGTATATAATGTTATGACTATCACAGCTTTCTTATGACTATCACATCTTATATAATCTTATGACTATCACATCTTATATAATCCTATGACTATCACATCTTATATAATCTTATGAGTAACTCATCATGTATAATCTTATGAGTATCGCATCTTATATAACCTTATGAGTATCACATCTTTTATAACCTTATGAGTATCACATCTTATATAATCTTATGACTATCACACCTTATATAATCTTATGACTATCACATCTTATATAATCTTATGACTATCATATCTTATATAATCTTATGACTATCGCATCGTATATAATCTTATGATTATCGCATCTTATACAATCTTATGACTATCTCATCTTATATAATCTTATGACTATCGCATCTTGTATAATCTTATATCTATCGCATCTTATATAATCTTATGAGTATCACATCTTATATAATTTTATGACTATCACATCTTATATAATCTTATGACTATCACATCTTATATAACGTTACGAGTATCACATCTTAAATAATCTTATGACTATCACATCTTATTTAATCTTATGACTGTCACATCTTATATAATCTTATGTCTATCACATCTTATATAACATTACGAGTATCACATCTTATATAATCTTATGACTATCACATCTTGTATAATGTTATGACTATCACATCTTATATGATCTTATGAGTATTACATCTTATATAACCTTGGGAGTATCATTTCATATCATATATAATCTTATGAGTAACACATTTTATATAATCTTACGAGTATCACATCTTATATACTCTGATGAATATCAGGTCTTATATAATCCTATGATAATCTTAAGAGTAACACATCTTATATAATCTTATGAGTAACGCATCTTATATAATCTTATGAATATCACATCTTATATTAACTTATAAGTATCAAATCTTATATAATCTTATGAGTAACACATCTTATATAATCTTATGAGTAACACATCCTATATAATTTTATGAGTATCATATCTTATATAATCTTATGATTATCTCATGAGCAACACATCTTATATAATCTTATGAGTATCCACCTTATATAATCTTATGAGTAACACATTTTATATAATCTTATGGGCATCACATCTTATATAAACTTATGAGTATCATATCTTATATAATCTTATGAGTACCATATCTTTTATAATATTATGCGTATCATATCTTTTATAATCTTATGAGTATCGTATCTTATATCATCTTATAACACATCTTATATAATCTTATGAGTAATACATCTTATATAATCGTATGATTATCATATATTATATAATCTTATGAGTAACACATCTTATATAATGTTACGAGTATCACATCTAATATACCATTTTGAGTAACACATCTTATATAATCTCATGAGTAATACATCTTATATAATCTTATGAGTATGATATCTTGCATTATCTTATGAGTAACAGATGTTATAAAGTCTTATGAGTAACACATCTTATATAATCTTATGACTATCGCATCTTATATAATCTTATGACTATCGCATCTTATATAATTTTATGACTATCACATCTTATATAATCGTATGACTATCACATCTTATATAATCCTATGACTATCACATCTTATATAATCTTATGAGTAACACATCTTATATAATCTTATGAGTAACACATCTTATATAATCTTATGAGTATCACATCTTATATAACCTTATGACTATCACATCTAATATAATGTTATGACTATCACACCTTATATAATCTGATGACGATTGCAGGTTTCTTATGACTATCACATCATATATAATCTCATGAGTATCACATCTTATATAACCTTATGACTATCACATCTTACATAAGCTTATGACTTTCACATCTTATATAATCTTATGGCTATCACACCTTATATAATCTTATGACTATCGCAGCTTTCTGATGACTATCACATCTTATACAATCCTATGACTATCACATCTTACATAATCTTATGACAATCACATCTTATATAATCTTAAGACTATCACATCTTATATAATCTTATGACTATCATATATTATATAATGTTATCACTATCGCATCTTATATAATTTTATGACTATCTCATCTTATATAATCTTATGACTATCATGTCTTATATAATCTTATGACTATCAAATCTTATATAATCTTATGACTATCGCGTCTTATATAATCTTATGACTATCACATCTTATATATTCTTATGACTAACACATCTTATATAATCTTATGACTATCACACCTTATAGAAACTTATGACTATCGCAGCTTATATAACCTTATGACTATCACATCTTATATAATTTAATGACTATCACATCTTATATAATCCCATGACTATCACATCTGATATAATATTATGAGTAACACATCTTATATAATCTTATGACTGTCACCTCTTATATAACTTTATGGGTATCACATATAATATAATCTTATGACTATCACATCTTATATAATCTTATGACTATCACACCTTATATAATCTTATGACTATCGCAACTTTGATAATCCTATGACTATCACATCTTATATAATTTTATGACTATCACATCTTATATAATCTTATGAGTAACACATCTTATATAATCTTAGGAGTATCATATCTTATATAATCTTACGACTATCACACCTTACATAATCTTACGACTGTCATATCTTATATAATGTTATGACTATCACATCTTATATAATCTTATGAGTAACACATCTTATATAATCTTATGAGTATCACATCTTATATAATCTTATGACTATTACATCTTATATAATCTTATGACTCTCACGTCTTACATAATCTTATGACTACCACATCTTACTTAATCTAATGAGTATCACATCCTATATAATCTTATGACTATCACATCTTATATAATCTTATGACTATCACATCTCATATAACATTATGAGTATCACATATTATATAATCTTATGACTATCACACCTTACATAACATTATGACTATCATATCTTATATAATCTTATGACTATCACATCTTATATAATTGTATGACTATCACATTTTATATAATCTTATGAGTATCACATCTTATACAATTTTATGATTATCACATCTTATATAATCTTATGAGTATCACAACTTATATTATCTTATGACTATGACATCTTATATACGCTTATGACTATCATATCTTATATTACCTTATGACTATCGCATCTTATATAATGTTATGAATATCAAACCTTACAGAATCTTATGACTATCGCAGGTTATATAATCTTATCACTATCACATCTTATATAATCTTATGACTATCACATCTTATTTAATCTTATGACTATCACATCTTATATAATCTTATGGCTATCACATCTTATATAACCTTATGAGTATCACATCTTTTATAACCTTATGAGTATCACATCTTATATAATCTTATGACTATCACATCTTATATAATCTTATGACTATCACATCTTATATAATCTTATGACTATCATATCTTATATAATCTTATGACTATCGCATCGTATATAATCTTATGAGTATCGCATCTTATACAATCTTATGACTATCGCATCTTATATAATCTTATGACTATCGCATCTTGTATAATCTTATGTCTATCGCATCTTATATAATCTTATGACTATCGCATCTTATATAATCTTATGACTATCACATCTTATATAATTTTATGACTATCATATCTTATTTAATCTTATGACTATCACATCTTATATAATCTTATGAATATCACATCTTATATAATCTTATGACTATCACATCTTATATAACGTTACGAGTATCACATCTTAAATAATCTTATGACTATCACATCTTATATAATCTTATGACTATCACATCTTATATAGAATTTTATGACTATCACATCTTATTTAATCTTATGACTATCACATCTTATATAATCTTATGTCTATCACATCTTATATAACGTTACGAGTATCACATCTTATATAATCTTATGACTATCACATCTTGTATAATGTTATGACTATCACATCTTATATGATCTTATGAGTATTACATCTTATATAACCTTAGGAGTATCATTTCATATCATATATAATCTTATGAGTAACACATTTTATATAATCTTATGAGTATCACATCTTATATACTCTGATGAATATCAGGTCTTATATAATCCTATGATAATCTTAAGAGTAACACATCTTATATAATCTTATGAGTAACGCATCTTATATAATCTTATGAATATCACATCTTATATTAACTTATAAGTATCAAATATTATATAATCTTATGAGTACCATATCTTTTATAATATTATGCGTATCATATCTTTTATAATCTTATGAGTATCGTATCTTATATCATCTTATAACACATCTTATATAATCTTATGAGTAATACATCTTACATAATCGTATGATTATCATATATTATGTAATCTTATGAGTAACACATCTTATATAATCTTACGAGTATCACATCTAATATACCATTTTGAGTAACACATCTTATATAATCTCATGAGTAATACATCTTATATAATCTTATGAGTATGATATCTTGCATAATCTTATGAGTAACAGATGTTATAAAGTCTTATGAGTAACACATCTTATATAATCTTATGACTAACGCATATTATATAATGGTTTGAGTAACGCATCTTATATAATCTTATGAGTAACGCAACTTTTATGATCTTATGAGTAACGCGTCTTATATAATCTTATGAGTAACGCATCTTATATAATCTTATGAGTAACGCGTCTTATATAATCTTATGAGTAACGCATCTTATATAATCTTATGAGTAACGCGTCTTATATAATCTTATGATTAACGCATCTGATATAATCTTATAATGTAACGCACCTGATATAATCTTATGAGTAACGCATATTATATAATGGTTTGAGTAACGCATCTTATATAATCTTACGAGTAACGCATCCTTTATAATCTTATGAGTGACGCATCTTATATAATCTTATGAGTAACGCATCTTATATAATCTTGTGAGTAACGCATCTTATAAAATCTTATGTGTAACGCATCTTATATAATCTTATGAGTATCAGATCTTATATAATCTTATGAGTAACACGTTATATAATCTTATGAATATCAGATCTTATATAATCTTATGAGTAACGCATCTTATATAATCTTATGAGTAACCCATCTTATAAAGTATAATCTTATGAGTAACCCATCTTATACAGTATAATCTTATGAGTAACGCATCTTATATAATCTTATGAGTAACCCATATTATGTAATCTTATGAGTAACGCATCTTATATAACCTTATGAGTAACCGATCTTAAATAATCTTATGAGTAACGCATCTTATATAACTTTATGAGTAACGCATCCTATATAACCTTCTGAGTAAAGTATCTTATATAATCTTATGAGTAACGCATCTTATATAGTCTTATGAGTAACGCATCTTATATAATCTTATGAGTACCTGTAACGCATCTTATATAATCTTACGAACAACCCATCTTATATAATCTTATGCGTAACCCATCTTATGTAATCTTATGAGTAACGCATCTTATATAACTTTATGAGTAACGCATCCTATATAACCTTCTGAGTAAAGTATCTTATATAATCTTATGAGTAACGCATCTTATATAATCTTATGAGTAACGCATCTTATATAATCTTATGAGTAACACATCTTATATAATCTTATGAGTAAAGTATCTTATATAATCTTATGAGTAACGCGTCTTATATAATCTTATGAGTAACACATCTTATATAATCTTATGAGTAACGCATCTTATCTAAGCTATGATAACTTTAGGAAATCATTATGCTAGATTGCAACCCCTATTACATCTGTCCAAAAATACATATTAAGTCTTCAAACATTATTGAAAAGAACAACAACAACAACAACAACAACAACAAACAACAACAAAGTGCACATCTGTTGAGTCACGGTCAGCGCGAATGGCAGCCAAGCCAGGTGGCTCGGGTTCGAATCCCGGTCGGAGAAGTTACCTGGTTGAGGTTTTTTCCGGTGTTTTCCCTCAACTCAATATGAAGTAATGGTTTGTATCTTTCGGTGCCGGCACCTTCATTTCATTCAGACTCTAAATAACCTAGATTTTGATACAGCGTCGTAAAATAACCCAATAATTTAAAAATATAAACAACTACAACACCTCAACAAGCATCGGAGTGCTACAATTTCATTTTTTCCAATTTCTAAACATTGCTGTTACAAGTCAGTCGATAATTCACATGTATGTTTTTTCATGTCTATTAGTTTTCATGCAAAGCACAACACAAAGATACTCTCACACTACCACATGTCTTGTCATGAAATGGCAATTATCATTTCAACAATACAATCCCTACACCAGTTGTCCAACACTCTACATCAAGTAGTCAAACCATATTCCACACTACAACCTTGCTACGAATTTACAGCTCAGTCGGTAGTTCACATGTACATCTTTTCATATCCATTAGTTTTCATGCAAAGCACAACACAAAGACACTCTCACACTACCACATGTCTTGTCATGAAATGGCAATTATCATTCAACAATACAATCCCTACACCAGTTCTCCAACACTCTACACCAAGTAGTCAAACCATATTCCACACTACAACCTATTAGGCCTGCCAAGCAGGGAAATAGCAATAAATCTTGCTACGAATTTAGGAAGGATTTATCCAACAGGTGAGACATCGTAACTGCCCTATAATCATCAGTGTAAACCAAATTGTAATATAAATTATAAAAAAAGTACTCACACTCACCAATGTAGAGGTCCCAGCATCAATTTCCTCCTCCAAGGCTTCTGCATGTCCTGCCATGGATATGGCAGTAATCATCCAACAGTAGAGTTTCTACTGCAGCCGTCGAAACATTATTCAACACTACTACAACTACGCACAACACTACAACAACCGCGCGAAATATTGTTCTTATGAATTTTCTAATCATTTATCTAACTTTTCAGACATCATTACTGCCATATAACCATCGCCTTAAAGCAATTTTTATGATTAAATCTTTAAAAAGAAAGGACTGTCACACTTGTATAAGTCGCACAATAAATTTACAATCATTATGCAAGACCAGAGTCTCTACCTACTAGAGCTACCGAAGGATCGCAATGAAGTCTTCAGTTACTATTCAAAACAACAAGATCATAAGAAGCATTGCGGTCTAACAAATTTGATTATGAGCTTGTACAATAAAAATCCGAGACTACTGTCTTCTGTTCTGTTGCTATGACTGCATTCAGTTATTACTGTAAAGTCTATGAATCTGTAAAATTCAAAATAATAACAACAAAAATTCTATAACAGTTGTATAAGTCCGGATTTGAATTTAACAATCATTATGATTCACCAAAAACCCTACAGCAGCTGTACAGAGTCTATATCGAGTCGTCAATAAATATGCAAAACAACAAGTCTACAAGAAGCATCTCAATGCTAATATTCTGACTAAAATTTTGTGAACAATTACCGTACGAAACAGCTCAATTGATAGTGCAGTCCTATAGGTATTAGTCTAAAGTCTATTTTAAAGTACATAGGTTGGATAAAAAGTAATGGCAACACTGCTGTCATGTGACGATGGTGCGTTCGAGAGCTGCCAGCTGTGTGGACATGAACAAGAACTGTTAGATGAGTTAGTGCAGCCAGCAGCGACAGTACTCCATCAATCTACTGCAGTGTGTAGAACGTTCACTTTCATAGGGATAGTGCGAGCGCCCTAAGACCATCCTTACAAAACTAGAGCAACGTTCCTGGATCAAAATTGAAATGGCACGAGGTCATAGTGCACAAGAATGTTTTCAGGGACTGCGTGAAGTATGTGGCGATGCAGCGTTGCCATATTGCACGATGGGTTAAAGCGTTCCGAGAAGGCCTTGTTGCACTGATACCAAAGGGAAGGTGACGACTTTCTTGGACGAATCGTCGCTATGGACGAAACCTGGATTCGCTCGTATGAACCAAACTTGAAACGCCAATCAAATGAATGGAAGCATCCCGGTTCTCCTCGTCCAAAGAAAGTGCCCTACACAAAGTGCTTCTTAGTAAAGTATCTTATATAATCTTATGAGTAACGTATCTTATATAATCTTAGGAGATGTTCATTGTGGCGTATGACATTGATGGGGTAATACTGCACCACGCTGTACCTCCAACGCAGACGGAAAACGCGGACTACTGGAACATCCACCGTACTCACCCGATATGATCCATGCGATTACGATCTTTTCACCAAAGTGAAAGAACCACTGCGAGGGACCCGGTACAATACCAGAGATGAACTTATCCGTGCTTTAGGGCGGTCAATACGGAACATCAACAAAGATGGACGCGCTGATGGTGTACGACTCCTTCCAAACATTTGGTGAAAGGTAATAAATAAGGGGGCGACTATATACAAGATACGTAAATGTTGTACCCCTGTGAATAAAGCCATGTCAGAAATATCGAACTGTTGCCATTACTTTTTATCCAACCCATGTAAATGCACAAGTCGAAATATTGTCGATGTTGAATTAGTCCCTCGTCAATTTAGCAATCATTATGCAGCTGCGGAATCCCTGTTGCAGCATCCAAGTGTCAGTATGAAGTCGTGAGTTATTTTCCATAGAAACAAGACCACAGTATGACCAGGGAAAATAATAATCCAAGAGTTCAGTTGCTGTTATTGCCATTCATTAGTAGTGCAAAGTCAACCAAGATTTTTAAGAATAAAAAATTTTCAGTGTTTTATAAGTAGCGGCATGAATTTAACCATCATTATGGCTAAGCAGAAACCCTACAGCAGCGGTACAATTGTTCCTAGCAAGTCGTCGATTAATATTCCAAATAAACAACACCACAAGAAGGACGTGGGTTCTACAATTCTCATTAAAAATGCCACAATTATGCAATACATCAGTGAGTAATACAGCTCCTTAAGTATTAGACTAAAGTCAACTTTAGTGGCAAAGTTCAAAATGAAAGTACTGTCAATGTTCTAAATTCCTGTTAAGAATTCACCAATCATTATGCAATTGTACTGAGGCTTGAGCACAGGTCAAGTGTTTGTATGAAGTCCTTAATACTTTCTCAAAATAACAACACCACAAGAAGTATGGGAATCTATTAAATCTTCAGCTTGCAAAATATTTATCCAAGGGTTTAATTGTTATTACTACTTTTAACCTCAGAGTATAGACAAAACAAAAATTCTACCACAGTTGTAAAACTCCGGCTTCAATACAAGTATCTGTATTAAGTACTCAGTTAATATTTAAAACAAAGAGACCATAAGAAGGATGCAAATGCTATAATTCTACTTAAAAATTTATCAACAATTATGCAACTGCTCAGTCCAAATGCAGTCCTGTAAGTATTGGTCTAAAATAAATTTTAAACTAAAGGCACGAGTCACAATACCGTTAATGTTGTATACGTCTTCCCATGAATTTACCAATCATTATGTAACTGTAGAATCCCTGCTACAGTTGTCCAAATGTCAGTATGAATTCTTCAACTATATTCCAAAACAATCAAGCCACAGGAAATATGGGAATCCGAAAAATGTCAGTGTGAGATTTGAAAATAAAATCCCAGGGTTTCAGTTACCATTACTGTCTATAGTTATTAGTGTAAACTGAATTAATATGGAGAAGAAAAAAACGAGCAGTTGTAGTCTACAAGTGTCTGTATCAAATCGTCAGTTCATATTCAAATAAGACCAGAAGAACCATGTTACTGCTAAAATTAACTGAAGAATATTGCTGGAGAACCTTCTAAGTGTATTGTAAATATTCATATTTTAATATGTATGTAACTATTGTGTTGATTAAGGCTGGTTGAGTGGAATAGAAGGCCTTATGGCCTTAATTCTGCCAGCGAAAATATAACATTTTACTCCTACTAAAAATTGTAAAAAAAAAAAAAAAAAAATCCAAATAATTATGAAAGACCACTAGGCAGAGCACTTTCAGTCTTGTAGACATCCTGGTATTAATTTAGAAATCATTATACAAAAACAGGAACCGAGTTCCAGCTGTCCAATTTTCTGTATGAAGTCGTCAAACTATACTGACACCAGTAAGCATAAGCAAGCATGGGAATCTAATAGATCTTGCTATGAAATTGGAAAAAAAAAATATTCTGTATTTTAGTTGTCATTCCTGCCCTATAGCAAAGAGTGGAAATTCATTTCTCATGTTAAGCTCTTTATAAAAGCACTGTCAATGTTGTCTAAAGCCTCACTTAATTTATTCCAAATTAATGCAACACTAGAGTCCTTATTGCAGCCATGCAAGTGTGAGAATAAAGCCGTCAATTACTTTCAAAAGCAAAAATACCTAACAAAGTATTTCTGAACTATAATTATATTTTTTTCTTTTTCAATTGCAAACTGTTAGGAATGAGATCAGTCGATAATGCAGTTTGTTAGTTGTAGTTCAAGTCTTTTTTATATAACATCAGCAGAAAAGGCACTGTCATTGTTCCATTAGCCTTGGCAAGAATTTAGCAATCACTATACGGAACTAGAATCCATATTGCACCTGTCCATGTGTCACTAATATGCCTTCAAAGATTTTCAACGTCACTACACGAGAATGTAATAAATCTCGTATTAAATTTGGAGGATATTTCTATTACAATCAAGTCGTCATTCCTGCTCAGTAAGTGGCAGCATAAAGTAAGTTATCATGAAAAATCAAAAAGCTAAAAATCAGTCAATGCAGTACAATACTTGGCATGAATTTAGCAATCATGATACAAGACAAGAGACACTAATGCTACTTTTGAATTATCTATGGGTAGAGGCCAAGCACTATTGAATGCCAGTACACTTCAGAAAATTTAGAAACCTAATAAATCTTGCTATGAATTTAAGAAAACATTTAATCTACGTTTCAGTTGTCATTCCTTCCCAATAGTTCTGAGTGTAAAGTCAATTGTCAAGTTAAATTATTTAAAAAATCACTGTCATTCTTGTATAAGTAATAGCTTAAATTTTGAAATATATATGCAAGAGCAGAGATCTTATTGCATCTGTCCAAGTGTGAGTATGAAGTCCTGAATTAATTTTCAAAGCATTAACAACATAAAAAACACTTGGGGCTTATACTTAAAAAATTTTCTACTTGTAAATAATTATACACAGCTCAGTCGGTAATGCAGCTTTAAGAGTTGTGGATTAAAGGGACTGAGAAAGACCTACACAGACAATGTTAAACTTATCAAATTAAGATATCTTTTTCTCTGGATCTATTTCAAATATGACAATAAAAATTTTACAGCATGAAACTTACGCTTTTATACATACTTTTAAACTGGAGTTTTGTAATAACTCCCTTATTTAATGAGTTTTGTTTTTATAAGTGACTATTATTTTAAAAAATTATATTAATATTCTAATAATTTTCTTTCTGATTAATATATCTTGAAGTGGTTGTGTTAAAGTATGTAAAGCACATTAGTAAATAAGTGCTGTCCAATATTTACAGAAAAAAGATAGCTTTCTGACAAATAATGAATAAGGATCTAAAATTAAGAAAAGTTGGTTTTTGTGCTTTTATGTTTCTATTTATAATTAAACCTTTCAGTTTCATATACTCTATATTGTAATACAGAAAAAAGAAGTTGCAAAATGTTACAAGAGTGCTCCCTGTGCCTATAAAGCCGAACCCCATCCTGATCCAGAGCCTTTGCCTTTTTAAGGTACTGTAATGTCCCATTTCAGCCGTAGTTCACTCCAGATGCAGGTAGTCATGCTTACCGTTCAATGGGGGGATTCAAACCCACTCCATTTCACTGGTTAGAAGCTAACCCATCAAGAGTGAAATACAGCCAAACTTAGGCTCTTCTATATAAGACACAAGTAATCTACCGAAGTCTATTTTAATCTAATAAAATTTGGTATAAATTTGGGAAAGAATTTAATTTGCATTTCAGTTCGCATTCCTTCACAATAGCATTGAGAGTAAAGCAATTTCTTTAAAAAAAAAAAAAAAAAAAAAAATCACTGTAATTTTTGCATATGACCAGGCTTAATTTCAAATTTGTTCCAGTATGCAACATTAGAGCCGTTACTGCAGCTGTCCAGGTATGAGTATGAAGTCGTGAAATATTTGTCAAAGAAACAACACCTAAAAGAAAAGCACGGGAAGCCTACAATTCCATATTCATTTAATTGTTAATATTTATACACGAGCTCAGTTGATAATAAATCTACATAACTTGAAGATTATGTCACTTAATATGTGAATTCAGCAAACAAAACCTCTGGCCAGGGCCGCCGAGAAGGGGGGGGGGGCAAAGGGGCCAGGTGCATACGGGCCCGTGAGCAATAAGGGCCCATCAGATTAAGTGAGTCCGATTACTTTTTATTATCACGAATAATTATTCACAGATACGTACCGGTACCGGTACTATAAAATTTGAGGGCTCTGGGATTTGCCTGAAATTTGTTCCCTTGCTTGTACCGAACACGTTCAATTGGCTTGTCCTCTTAACTAACAACCCCTGCCAGCCCACAGCAATATGCTAGTGGGCTTTTCCAAATCCAAGCCGCAGCATCACGTTTCCTTTCCAGTAGGGCCTACATAGCATGTTTCGTGACGAAACTTTCGTCTTTTCGTTGTTTTTCTAGTAAATTCTGTGTTACCAGTGGACAATGGACAAGTAGAAGCGTAAGTCGGGAGCTGAGAAGAGCAAGGAGAGACAGAAAAATTGGAAGAGATTAAGAAAGGGAGTAGAACTTTGTTTGAAGTTGGCGTGAAATTGAGCAATCTTGGAAACCTAAAAAGCAGCAGACAAATTGTGGTATTGAATGTGTTGTTCGAAAACAAGAGCCTTTCCAAAAAGCAGTATTATAGTATTTTCAAAACTCAAACTTGGAGAATGTGTTCCCAGAGACATTCTCCATTCTTGAGTTTTGAAAATAATACTGGAAAGGCTCTTGTTCCGTCACTTAGAAGGTTATTAAGCAGGTTGGGGGTACTTTTTCGAACAACACATTCAGTGACACAATACGTCTGTCACTTTGTTTTCCAAGGTCGCATGTTACTTGCCATAACTCAGAGTTAGGAACTGGTGTGGGTAAATTTGTTTTACTTGCACATATAAACACATCATTTTTACTATTGTCTGATTCAATACTAGGCCTACGTTATCAGAATTTTTTTTCTAGACAGCCACAACCATCAATATTCACTTCTAAATATGAACTGTCTTCATTTTTGACACCCTGAACAGACGGGCTTCAGATTGGTTTATTTTCTGCACTTCACAAGCAACACTCAATTTCACATCAACTTCAAACAAAATGAAGGAAATAAAAATGTATTCAGAGTAACAATGTGTCAAGAAAGACTGAGTAGCCTTGGCCTCCTTAGTCTGGAGAGCAAACTTGCTACGTCTTTAAATTTTGATGATATAATTGATGATTTTGCATCAATGAAGTCAAGGAGAGTTGTTTGTTGATGTTGGCCTGCAAGTCAGATTACAGCTGTTTAAGAATAGTGTTTTATGAAAACGAAACGAAACAAACGACAACGAAAAGACGAAAGTTTCGTCACGAAACATACTATGTAGGTCCTACTGAAAAAGAAGCGTCATGAATATAATACACTGTGCTAATGTGAAGTTCTGCTAAAAATTTTCATTGTAACAAAAATGTATATTTTTATATTCCTATCTATGTGTGGGGTTATCTTTTATTTATTTTGCAAATAATTATTATGGTCAGAATAATTGGTAACTTGTCACTTTTAACTTTTTTTTTTCAGTGGGGTCCGAGCACAATATTGCACAGGGGCCCATAAATCCTGTCGCTGGCCCTGCCTGTGGCAGTGTTGTACAAGTCCTGGCATGAATTTACCAACAACTATGCAGGATTAGAATCCTTATTACAACTCTCCATGTGTTAGTATGAAGTCATCAAAGATTATTCAACACAACTACATCAATAGAAACATGAGAAGATAACAAGTCAGGCATGGATTTACGACCTTATTTGCACTAAAATTAAGTTGTTATTACTGCCCTGTAAGTATGGGCGTAAAGTAAGTTGTCATAAAAAACCACTAACATAAATGACTGTCTGTGTTGTGTATGCCCATGCATGAATTTATAAATTATTATGCACGACAAGGGACCGCATTGCAACTCTCCAATTATTTATGGGCAGTCGTCAGGAACTATTGTACACCAGTACACTAAAGCAAATATTGGTGTCCTTAAAAATCTTGTAAAAAATTTGGATAATAATTTTATCCTCCACTACATGTCTTTTTGGCCCGGGTTCGAATCCCGGTAGGGGCAAGTTACCTGGTTGAGGTTTTTTCCGGGGTTTTCCCTCAACCCAATACGAGCAAATGCTGGGTAACTTTCGGTGCTGGACCCCGGACTCATTTCACCGGCATTATCACCTTCATTTCATATAACCTAAATGTTGATACAGCATCGTAAAATAACCAATAAAATAAAATAAATACATGTCTTTTTCCTACCTTCTATATATAAGTACAAGAAATTTATAATGAAAGACCACTAAGCAGAGCACTATCTCTTTGTATACATCCTGGTGTTAATTTAGAAATACAAAAACATGTACCGAGTTCCAGCTGTCCAATTCTCTGTACGAAGTCGTCAAGCTTTATTGAAAACCAGTAAGCGTAAGCAAGCATGGGAATCTAATAGATATCTCTATGAAATTGGAAAAAATTATTCTACATTTTAGTTGTCATTTTGTCATTCCTGCATTATAGCAAGGGCTGCAAATTCTTTTCTCATCTAAATCTATTAATAAAAGCACTGTCAATGTTGTATAAATCCTGGCTTAATTTATTCCACATTAATGCAACACTAGACTCCTTATTGCACCCATGCAAGTGTGAAAATAAAGTCGTCAATTAATTATATTTTATGGTGTGTGGATAAGCTTCACGCAAACACTTAATTCTATTTTATGTTTTCCAATTGCAAACTGTTATGAATGAGGTCAGTCGGTATTCCAGTATAATAGTTGTAGTTCAAGTCATTTTTATATAAGAACAGCAGAAAAAAGCACTCTCATTGTTGTATTAGTCCTGGCAAGAATTTGGCAATCACTATACAGAACTAGAATCCCTATTGCAGCTGTCCATGTGTCACTAAGATGTCTTCAAAAATTTTTCAACTTCACTACACATATATAGACACGAGAATATAATAAATCTTGCATTAATTTTGGAGAATATTTGTACTACAATCAAGTCGTCATTCCTGCTCAGCAAGTAGGAGCATAAAGTAAGTTATCATCAAATATCAATAAGCCGAAAATCAGTCAGTGCTGTACAATTCCTGGCATGATTTTATCAATCATTATACAAGGCAAGAGACACTTCTGCAACTTTAGAATTATCTATAGATAGGAGTCAAGCACTACTGAACACCAGTACACTTCAGCAAATATAGGAATCTAATAAATTTTGCTATGAATTCAGGAAAAAATTTAATCTACATTTCAGTTGTCATTCCTTCCCAATATAATGCAGTGCAAAAGTCATTTGTCAAGTTAAATTACTTAAAAAATCACTGGCAGTCTTGTATAAATATTAGCATAAATTTTTAAATATATATGCAACAGTAGAGAAGTTATTGCACCTGTCCAAGTAGCCTACCTATGACTATCAAGTCCTGAATTAATTTTCAAAGCAACAGCAACAACATAAAAACATTCTGGGCATATGATAAAACAATTTTCCCCTTCTAAATAATTATACGTAGCTAAGAATGCAATGCAGCTTTAAGATTTGTGGATTAAGGGGACTGGGAAAGCTGTATATTGACAATGTTGAATTCATCAAATTAAGGTATCTCTTTCTCCAGATCTTTTACAACTATGGCAATAAAAATTTTACCGCATGAAACTTATGCTTTCATAAGAAACGTAAAAAATTATATATTACAGTTATATGAACACTAATAAATATAATATAATTATTAAAGAAATTAGCAATAGTCAGACATGTTTCGGAGATGCTTCTCCATCCTCAGTGACTATTTATCACGACAGCTGGTTCAGGTGATTGAACCGCGTTGTTGTGAACCAGCCGTCATGGTAAATAGTCACTGAGGATGGAGAAGCATCTCCGAAACATGTCTGACTATTGCTAATTTCTTTAATAATTATATTATATTTATTAGTGTTCATATAACTGTAATACATAATTTTTTACGTTTCTTATCAAATCTATGAACACTGTATAATTGCCCTAACATGTGTGGTTTATGTTTGAATATTACGCTTTCATACAAACTTTGAAACTGGGGATTTGTAATATCTCATTTCATGAGTTTTATTTGTTTTTATAAGTGTCTATTCTTTATTTTAAAAAATGTTATTAATATTCTAATAATTTTCTTTCTATGACTTGAGGCTTTCCTGGCGTTTGATATAGAATAACTCTTCTCGGGTTCTCAGCCACAAGAGTTGGAGATTAGCTTGCAAGTTTTCGACGGCTAGCATTGCCATCATCCCTGAAGAAGATGGCAGAGCTAGCCATTGAAAGCTTGGAAGCTAATCTCCAACTCACCTGGCTGAGAACCCGAGAAGAGTTATTCTATAACTTTCTTTCTGTTTAACATATCTTGAAGTGGTTGTGTTGAAGTATGTAAAGCACATTAGTAAATAAGTGCTGAAAATGTGAGCCTTCTATGTTCAGTATTTACAGAAAAAAGAACGCTTTCTGACAAATAATAAATAATCATGAAAAATAAAGAAAAGTAGTTTTTTGTGCTTTTATGTTTGTATTTATGTGAGCTGTTCGTAGTAGAAGTGGTGTAAGTCAAAATTGGTAATGAGGTTTAAAGTAAAAATTATGTAAAATACAGCGCAAAGTACCAATTAATATGTCCTGCTATCCACTGACTACTAATAGTTTAAATAAATTGAATATTAATTGCTACTTTGCGCTGTATTTTACAGAAAGTTTACTTTAACCCTCACCACCCATTTCTGTCTTACACCACTTCTGCTCTCAACGCTCATATTTAAACCTTTTAGTTCCATACACTCCATATTGTAATTGAGAAAAAAGAAATTGCAAAATATTGCAGAGTGCTCCCTGTGAGTATAAAAGCGAACTCCGTCCTGATCCAGAACCTTCGCGTTTTTAAGGTAGTGTCCCATTTCAGCCGTGGTTCGCTCCAGATGCGGGTAGTCATGCTGACCGTTCAATGGGGGGATTCAAACCCACTCCATGTCACTGGTTAGAAGCTAACCCATCAAGAGCGAACTACAGCCAAACTCAGGTACGTCTACATAAGACACAAGGAATCCACTGAATTCTATTGTAATCTAGTAAAAGTTGATATAAATTTGGGAAAGAATTTAATTTACATTTCAGTTCGCATTCCTTCGTAATATTCAGTGTAAAGTAATTTCTCAAGTAAAATTTCTTAAAAAAAAATCACTGTAATTTTTGCATAAGACCAGACTTAATTTCTAAGTAGGTTCCAGTATGCAATATTAGAGTCGTTACTGCAGCTGTCTAAGAATGAGTGTGAAGCCGTCAATTATTTGTCAAAGCAAGAACACCAAAAAGTAAAGCAAGGGAAGCATACAACTCCATATTCAACTAATTGTTAATAGTTATACTCGAGATCAGTTAATAAAAAATCTTTATTAAGTAATTGATTAACTAGCGGACTTACTCCTGTTAATTATGTAAGATTTGTGCTGTTTCAGTGCTTCACGCACCATCCTCAGAGCCTACTAGATCTCGGCGTCATCTCGAACTTCTCTGCCTGTTATGTGGGTGTGTTTGATTGTTGAAAGGTGTTGAAGAGTGGAGTCAAATAGTGTGTGTGTGTGTGTGTGTGTGTGTGTGTGTGTGTGTGTGTGTGTGTGTGTGTGTGTGTGTGTGTGTGTGTGTACTGAAATTGATCTGTGTGTTGAGAATTTGCTACAAGTTCTACATAGGACAGACAGGTAGATCATTCCAAACACGCTACAAACAACACATTAAAGCAATAACCAGAGGACACAATACATCTACATACGCCGATCACATAACCAATGCTAACCATACATACAATAACATAAATGCTGACATGGAAATCCTACACATACAACCCAAGAACCAAAAACTCAACACACTAGAACAATACGAAATATACAAACACACTAAAACACACCCCGATCAAATTCTCAACACACAGATCAATTTCAGTACACACACACTATTTGACTCCACTCTTCAACACCTTTCAACAATCAAACACATCCACATAACAGCCAGAGAAGTTAGAGATGACGCCGAGATCTAGTAGGCTCTGAGGATGGTGCTTGAAGCTGAAACAGCTGTAAGCCACACAAATCTTACACAATTAACACGAGTAAGTCCGCTAGTTAATCAATTAATTATATTCAAGTGTTAAAAGTAGTGTACGCAAGATACAAAATGAAATCTTTATTACTTGAAGATTGTCACTTTTTATTTGAATTCAGCAAATGAAATCACTGGCATTGTTGTATAAAGTCCTGGCATGAATTTACCAACAACTATGCAGGACTAGAGTTCCTAATACATCTCTCAATGTTTGAGTATGTACTCGTCAAAAATTATTCAACGCCACTACACCAATAAAAACATGAGAAGATAAGAAGTCGTGCATGGATTTAGGACCTCATTTACACAACAATTAAGTCGTCATGTAAGTATGGATGTAAAGTAAGTTATCATACAAAACCACTAACATAAATGACTGTCTGTGATGAGTGTCCTGGCATGAATTTATAAATTATTATGATGACATGGGACCCTATTGCAACTCTCCAATTATTTATAGGCAGTTGTCAAATACTATTCTACACTAAAGCAAATACTGGTATCTAACAAATTTTGTAAAAGAATTGGATAATAATTTTATCCTCCACTACATCTCTTTTTCCTGCATTCTATGCAAGTGTACCGATACAAAAAAATTCTTATGAAAGACCACTAAGCATAGCATTACCAGTCTTGTATATACCCTGGTATTAATTTAGAATCCTTATACAAAAACAGGAACCCAGTTCCAGCTGTCTAATTCTCTGATTCCACACCAGTAAGGATAAGCAAGCATGCGAATCTAATCATTTTAGTTGTCATTCCTGCCCTTTAGAATGTAGTGGATATTAATTTCTCATGTAAACCTCATCAAAAATCCAATGTCAACATTGTATAATGCCTAGCTTTATTTATTCTACATCAATGCAACACTAGAGTCCGTATTGCAGCTGCTGTGCAAGTGTGAGAATAAACTCGTTAATTACTTTCCAAAGCAAAAACACCTAACAAAGCATTTCTGACTTACAATTATAAACTTTTCCAATTGCAATTCATTATGAATGAGCTCAGTCGGTAATGCAGCTCTCTGGGTTGTAGATCAAGTCTTTTTTTATGTAAAATCAGTACAGAAAGGCACTGTCGGTGTTGTATAAGTCCTGACAAGAAAAGAACAACCTCAAAACAGAACTAGAATCCTTATTGCAGCCATCAATGTGTCACTAAGACGTGGACAAATATTTCTAAACACCACTAGGCCTACACCTATATAGACAAGAGAATGTATGAAAATTTGCATTAAAATTTGGATATTAAGATAAGATAAGATACTAACTGCCTCCCATTGGAGGTAGCCCAGAAGGACTCGGTATACTCTCCTACATGAATTTTACAATATTAAATGTTTACATAAATTTTGTAGAAAGAAAATTAAAATAAACATATATGAATATAAAAGTAAAGTAAAGGTATCCCCATAACATACCATGAAGGCACTTGGGGGGCATGGAGGTAGAGCCCCATGCTTTCCATGACCTCGGCACTAGAATGACGTGGTGTGGTCGGCACCACGCTCTGACCGCCTTTTACCCCCAGGAAAGACCCGGTACTCAATTTTATAGAAGGCTGAGTGAACCTCGGGGCCGTTCTGAAAATTTGGCAACGAGAAAAAATCCTGTCACCACCTGGGATCGAACCCCGGACCTTCCAGTCCGTAGCCAGCTGCTCTACCAACTGAGCTACCCGGCCGCCATATGAATATAAAGTGAATAAAAAAAAATTAAGCAGAGTGAATATGATGACTCAGAATTTGGCAAGAGCGTTTCAAAACTGAAGTTATGATGTCAGCAGTAAATGTCTGTGGTAGTTCAAAAGTCTTCCTGAAGCTTTCAAAGAACTTTGGAATCACACCACGAGCTCCAATAAGAAGACCAATCACCTCAATGTTTTCAAGCTGGTATTTTGCTTTGAAGTAATCAACTGTTGGCAGATAAATGTTGATCTTTTCTTTATTGACATCTCCGGCTGGCTACTCCCTGTTTCTATCCTTATACTACAATCAAGTCGTCAATCCTACTCTGTAAGTAGGAAAGTGAAGTAAGCAAGTACCAAAAATCAATACCGGTAAGTTAAGAAGTGTCAGTGCTGTGCAAGTCCTGGCATGAATTTATCAATCTTTATGCAAGACAAGATCCTAACTGCTGCAGTTTACCAAGGGTCAGTATGAAGTCTTGAAATACAGTATTACTGAACACCAGTCAATGTAAGCAAGCATGGAAATGTATTAGATTTTGCTAGAAATTGGATAAAATTATTCTACATTTCAGTTGTCATTCCTGGGCTATAGGAAGGAGTGTAAACACATTTCTCATGTATAACTCTTTAAAAAAGCACTGTCAATGTTGTATAAAGCCTGGCTTAGTTTTTTCTGCTTTAATGCTACACTAGACTCTTTATTCTCATAGTTGGAGAGCAGCAATAAAGTCGTCAATACTTTCCAAAGCAAAAACACATAACAACGCATTTCAGACATTATTCTATGTTATTCACAATTGTAAATATATTTGAATTAGCTCAGTCGGTAATGCAGCTTTATCAGTTATAGATTAAGTAATTTTTCATGTAGAATCAGCAAACAAAACACTGTCAATGTTGTATAAGTCCTGGTAAGGAATTAGCAATCACTATTAAGAACTAGAACCCCTATTGCATCACTATAATGACGTCAAAGATTTTTGCACATCACTATACTTATACACACATGAATCTGTAATAATTCTTGCATGGAATTTGGAGAATATTTATACTACAGTCAAGTTGTCATTCCTGCCCTCTAAGTATCAGCCTAAAATAAGTTATTATGAAAAACCAACAAGCTATATAATTATCAGTGTTGTGAAGACCTGGCATGAATTTAGTAACCATAGTGCTAGACTAGATCCCTATTGCAGTTTACAAAGTGTCAGTAAGAAGTCGTAAAAAATTGCAATCCAACAAGCATTGCAATGTTATTAACTCTATTTTCAATTTGGAGAAATTCTACTCCTCAGATGTAATTCCTACCCTCTAAGAAGAAGTGTAATGTAAATTATTATGAGAAACAAGCAGCAAAAGCATTGTCAGTCTTGTATCAGACCTGGCATTAAGTTAGCAATCCCTATGCAAATCTAGAATCCCTACGCATCTGTCCAATTACCTATATGAAGTCGCCAAACATTATTCAACACCAGTGTGCTTAAGCAAGCATGGGAATCTAAAGAATCTCGTAAAAAATTTGGATAATAATTTTATCCTACACTACATCTCTCTTCTTGCTTTCTATGTATGACTAGAAGAAATTTATTATGAGAGACCACTAAGCACAGCACTATCAGTCTTGTGTACATTCTGGTATTAATTCAAATCCATTACACAGAGACAGGAACCCAGTTGCAGCTGTCCAATTCTCTGTATGAAGTCGTCAAACTTTATTGAACACCAGTAAGCTCAAGCAAGCCTGGGAATCTAATAGCTCTTGCTATGAAATTGGAAAAAATTAGTCCACATTTCAGTTCTCATTCCAGCCCTATGGGAAGAAGTGTAAATTCATTTCTCATGCAACGGTTTTTAGAAAAGCACTGTCAAAGTTGTATAAAGCCTGGCTTAGTGTTTTCTACTTTAATGCTACACTAGATTCCTTATTCCAGCTGTCCAACTATGAGAATAAAGTCGTCAATTACTTTCCAAAGGAGAAACATTTAACAAAGCATTTCACACCTAATATTCTACGTTTTTACAATTGTAAATATTTATGAAATAGCTCAGTCAGTAAAGCAGTTTTATGGGTTCTAGTATAAGTCATATTTTATATAAAATCAGCAAACAAAAGCACTGTCAGTGTTGTATAGGTCCTGGCAAAAAATTAGCAATTACTATATAGAACTATAAATACAGTAAGAGAAGCTGGAACAGTGGTTACAGAAAGAGACTTCAGGAAATGATAAAGTAAGTGAATTAAGTAGAGAGGAAAGGAATAATAATGCAGGCTTGAATCAAGTAGAAGTAGAAATGAAGAACCAGGGTTTAGAAAACTTAACACTAAAAGTACGAGGGGGATCCAGGAAATAACGACCGTTCGCACATACCCGCCGCGCAGCTGACTCCCCTTCCTTGTTTGAAGGTCAACTGGCTTCCTTAACATGTGTTCTCATAATGTTGTGAGTACTGGTTGCAACAAGTCGCCATTATGCATTTTGTGTTACTTCAAAATGAACGACGTGATTGATAATCCCGCTGACTGTGAGGTGAGGAGTGTGATTCGATTTTTGAATGCCCGACATTTGAAACCTGCAGAAATTTACCGGCAATTGAAAGAAGTGTATGGTGATACTGTAATGAATGAAAGAAATGTGAGAAAATGGTGCGAAATGTTCAACAATGGGCGAACAAATGTCCACGATGAAACTCGACCCGGACGCCCATCACTCATCACAGAAGACCTGAAGACTAAAGTGAACGACAGAATCTTGCAAGACAGGCGCACATCACTCGACGAATTGCATATTGCCTTTCCTGACATTTCTCGTTCTTTGCTTGGTGAAATTGTGTCGCAACATCTTGGCTACCACAAAATCTGTGCCCGCCCGCACACTGCTGCTTCAACTCGAGAATTGCTGGATCAATTCGGTTGGGAAATCTTTGATCATCCGCCCTATAGTCCAGACCTTGCTCCTAGCGATTTTCACCTTTTCACTAAGCTGAAAGACTTTCTGGGTGGTACGCGTTTTGGAAGTGATGAAGAGTTGAAGAAGACAGTGAACACCTGGCTTAATGAACTGGCGGCAGAGGAGTATAACACGGGAATTCTAAAGCTAGTGAACAGATACGACAAATGTTTAAATGTAGGTGGTGATTATGTAGGGAAGTAAAGGAAGCTTCAGTTATGTAACAGACTTTGTTTTTTCAAATAAATATATATTTTTTTTTAATTATTACAACAAAATGGTCGTTATTTCCTGGATCCCCCTCGTAGAAAACATCTGTGAAAAGATAGAAGAGTTGATAGTAGAGAATAACAAATTAAAGAAGAAGAAGAAGAAGATGAGTGACTACGATCTCAAGTTGAGAAAAAATAACTTAATAATTTTCGGGGTCGAAGAAAGGGGCCGGGAAAAAGAGAAAGTGTGAGATTTATGTGAAGTGATCTTTAATATAGAATTGAAAGAAGAACATGTCGACCATACGTACAGATTAGGGAAAGGAACTAAAAGGCCTATCTTCTTGAGCCTCAAGAATACAAAAGTAAGGGAAGTTATTCTGAACAATCTAGGACGGCTCTGTGGTTCAGGAGTGAGAGTGGAAACAGATATGTCATTTGAAGTAAGAAATAGAAGAAAACAGCTACTACCTTATATGAAAGCAGCGAGGGCGAAGGGTCACTTTGCTAAAATGTACGAGGATAAACTGAAAGTGAACGGAAAATGGTGTGATCTGGAGTTTTGCCTGAGGAATGAAGATTATCCAGAATTTGGACTAACGAGAAGAACGAAAGAGGACAGTGGACATATTTCAACTTTGCAGAGAAGGCAACAGAGAGTCGATGTTAGCTACATAAGCGGAGGGAAGGAGCAGAAGAAAATCATCCCAACTTCAAGGACGGAACAAGTGATTGTCGCAGATCACATGGTAACAGGAGCGAATAGTAGTGAGTTCAGGAACCCACATGCTGACGTACGAGGAAGTGTAGAGGTGATGGCGCAGCAAGGAGAAGAAAAGAATAATGTTATCATGCAGCGTAAGCGGATTCCTAGTCTCCATACGATGGCGGTAAGGTTAGTGCACTCCAGAAGGAATGCTGACAATAACGGAACAAGAAACACGGGCGCTAGAAAAAAGGCGAGTGGGGATAAAAAGAGAAACCAAGAGTCAGGAAGTGATAGGGAAGAAAGTAGTGAAAAGATTAAGGGTGCGAGTGTAAGTGGAAATCTAGGATCTGAAAGTGAAAGCATGGGAGGGAAAAAATAAAAGAGGAATAGAAGATAAAAGAAATAGAAAGAAAGACAGAGATAGAAATAAGGCAGAGACGAACAGTAAAGAAAGGTCAGAACCTGCGACAGCTGAGGATATAGCAGAGGTATCTGATATGATTAAAAAATGTGGGGATGTGATCAAAAAGTGCAAGTAAAGGGAAATTGTAAATAATCGAGAAGTATAGGGGAGAGAGAAAGTGTTGTTGTTGTTGTTGTTGTTTTCTAATGCCAGGCGTTTGACAATAAAGTCATTTGACCTCTTGCATTCCAATATTTTTCAAAGATATTATCATGGCCAACCAATGAAGCACAGATTTTGAGGTGTTCCGAATCCATTTCTTGGTTTGAGTCGCACAATGGGCAGTTAGGGGACTGATATATTCCAATTCTATGCAGATGTTTGGCTGCAAAAGGGTATTTGTCGGATACAGGGGGGAGAGCCATTAATCCTTCCCATTCAAGGCTTTAAGGAACCAACCTGGACAAATACCCAATGTCCCATCCCTACCTTCCCGTGGTGCAGCTGTTAGTAAGCATAATTTTACGAGCTGAACTAAAGGGAGGGGCTACTCATCAATTAGCACTGGTCAGCTTGATGCGTTAATGACCGAATTTGGTATAATTTTCCTCTATTCAATACCTAATTCCCTCTTTACCCTTTCCTATCCAGTCCTCTATCCTTACTTTCTTCGACCCCAACGGCATTAGAGCATTCGAGGCCCAGGGGTTCATTTCCCTTTCCTTCCTCCTCTTTCTACTTTTCTGTTCCTAGTGCTGACCTGCTATGGCACTAAAATCGTCCTCCAGTGGCTTAAGGAGGGAAAGCTGGTGATCAACAAGATCTCCCAGCTAGGTCCAATGGACCCGTCGACCAACAGCAGGTGTGGTCCTCCAGACATTCTGGGGGTTGTGTGTGAATGAAGTAGCCACCAAAACGTTAAAATATGGTGTTCACTTAAACCAGCTACAACTTGCCATTTTTCACTCCAATATGAAATGAGTGCCATTAAGGTAAAATTATCCGGAGGTAAAATAGTCCCCCAATCGGATCTCCGGGCGGGGACTACTTTAATGGTACAGAATCAACTAAACATCTTACAATGGAATGCTGGTGGTATAACATCAGCCAAGAAGACTGAACTAGCCAATATACTCTCAGATAATAATATAGATATCTTCCTTATTCAAGAGAGAAAGTGTATAAGCTGATGTGTAGAGTTAAATATAAGTATTTATAGGAAGTGAGAGTAGTGAGAAAGGATTAGGTGTAAGTGGAATAGTGAGAAAGTGAAAGGGCCGCAAATAGGAATGAGTGAAAATAGTGAGAAAGGGTTAAGAGAAGTGAACAAGTGACAGCATGAAATTAGTACTAACATTTGAACGTTGGAACAGTAAATGAATATAAGAGAAAGATAGGAGAAAAGGTCAAAGAACAAATAGGACAAATAATTCAATATGATAATTTATAGAGAGAAAGTGAAATTGAGATTTTAATGAATAGTACTTAGAGGAAAAGGGGGTTGGAAAGGCGTATATAATTTTAGATATATTAGGATTAATGATCAAATAGAGAATAGCAAATGAAATGTAGGAGAAATACTGAAGGGGATATTGAACAAGTAGTAAAAAAGGTACATAGTGTGATTGGGAGTATGTGTGTAGACGTGTACTGCAAATAATGTGTTATTGTAATAATATGTTAATGGTGGCACCGGATACAGAAATGTGAGGTACACCATTACATGTAAAGAAGTGCTGTGACCAAATATATCATATCATATCATATAGAACTAAAATCCCTATTCCATCTGTCCATGTGTCACTATGATGTCGTCAAACTTTTTTCAACGCCAGTACACTTAAGCAATCATGGGAGTTTAGTAAATCTTTTAAAAATTTGGATAATAATGTTATCCTACACTACATGTCTTTCTCCTGCCTTGTACGTATGATTACAAGAAATTTATTCTGAAAGACCACTAAGCAGAGCACTGTCAGTCTTGTATACATCCTGGTGTTAATTTAGAAATTATTATACAAAAACATGTACCCAGTTCCAGTTTACCCTATTCTCTGTATGAAGTCGTCAAGCTTTATTGAACACCAGTAAGCATAAGCAAGCATGCGAATCTAATAGATTTTGCTATGAAATTGGAAAAACAAATATCCTACATTTCAGTTGTCATTCCCGCTCTATAGAAATGAGTGGAATTCATTTCTCATGTAACGCTCTTTAGGAAAGCACTGTCAATGTTGTACAAAGCGTGGCTTAGTTTTTTCCACTTTAATGCATCAGTAATGCCCTTATTGCAGCTGTGCAAATGTGAGAATAAAGTCGTCAATTATTGTCCAAAGCAAAAACACTTAACAATACACTTCTCACCTACAATTCTATTTTTCTCTAATTGCAAAATTCTATGTATGAGTTCAGTCGGTAATGAAGCTTTATGAGTTGTAGAGATATTTATTTTTAATGTAAAATCAGCAGAAAAAGGTACTGTTATTGTTGTATAAGTCCCGGCAAGAATTTAGCAATCACTATACAGAACTACGATCCCTATTGCAGCTTCCATGTTCACTAACATGTCGTCAAAGATTTTTCAACACCACTTCACCTATACAGACATGAGAATGCAATAAATCTTGCATCAAATTTTTTAAAATATTTCTACTACACTCAAGTTGTCATTCCTGCCCTGTACGTAAGAGTGTAAAGTAAGTTATCAAAAATCAGTAAGATAAAAACTGTCTGTGCTGTGCAAGTGTGAGAATAATGTCCCCAATTACTTTCCAAAAGAAATTCAAAAAACAAGCTGCAGCGAACCTGTCAAGATGGAAGCCTCTCAAAGAAGAAGATGGATACCCCCAGTATATTCTAATGGACGATTAAAAACTCATATAACACGAATAACTACACTCAGGAATATCTTAGAAATACAATATGTTCAAAATGAAATGAAACTATTTCTAAACCTTCAAACCCACTAGATTTTATCTCATTCAATGTCAATCTAACTATTCCAGACAATCTTAAAAAGACTGACTCAAATTTAATAATGTTAAAATGCTATACTCATAGCATTCTGAAAGAAAGATATCCTGATGATCAATAGTTACGAGTATTTACTGACGGATCTAAAATAGCAGACATAGGTGTAGGCGTTGGAATATTTTGCAGACTTTTCTAACACTCCACTTCAACAGGTAGATACAAAAGCAATTATGATGGAGAAATTAAAGCAATTATATAGCTCTACATACAAAACTTCATTTACAGATCACATAAATTCGAAAAAGCAGTTATGCTTGTCGACTCGAAGGCTGCCATTCAAGCAATATCCTCAAACAGTAGCCTAGGCCCCACTCTACTAGAATTAAGGATATTCAACATAATTCACAATAACTAGAAAATTTTAAGAAAATGATTGTATTCCAGTGGATTCCTGCCAATGTCGGGATTGAAGGCAATGAGAAGGCAGACGAGTTAGCTAAATGAGGCACTAAAGTCTGCATAGGAGATGAACCCCCAATGATCAACTCAGTCAGAAAATTCATCACAAGCAAAACCCTCAAAACATGGGGAAAAAAATCCTCTCAGTTTGTGAAACAGAAGAGCTGAGAGAAAATAACAGAACTGTCGAAAAAAAGTAAAAATAAACCAAGGAAAGAAGCAGTGGCAGCCTTTAGACTAGCTATGGGACACAACTGCCTAGCTGCACATCTTGTTAAAATCAAAATATATGAAATAGAAGAGTACATCATCTGTAAGCAGTCTGGATCGGTAATGGACTCGGACCACATCCTTCAATGTACAGGACTCAACCCAGCCCAGCAAAATCCTGAAAATGTAATTGTTTGTGTTTATCTTACCATATTTCAATGTTCATTATGCAATGAATTTTGGAAAGAGTTAAGGAGTTTAATTATTTAAGATATAAACTTTCTATTGTTGAAAATTTGGATTTATCAGAGAAAATTGTAAAATTCAACAAATCAATGGGCATCATTAATAGACTTTTAAAACCTTCATTAGTACAGAAATCAACTCGTACTCGTCTTTATCAAATAATAGCCCGACAAGTCTTATGTTATGGGAGTGAAGCATGGGACAAAACTGTACATCTTGTTAAAGTAAGGACAAAAGATGAAAGCAGACCAACAGCTTGTGAGATGAGATTCATGCGCCAAACAGCTGGCTAAACTAAATGGGAATGAAAGAAAAATGAAGATATCCTTCAAGAACTTAATGTGTCATCAATACTGGGCTGGAAATAAAGATAATATTTTTATTGAAAGTTTTAACAGAACTCTATATAAAAACAGTTTCATTCATGCTGGTCTTCTTATGTACAATAGCCTACCAAATTATCTTAAAGAAATATCTGCACATCAGAAATTTAAGAAAGCCCTTTATAATATTTTAATCAAAAACTGCTTTTACAGTATGAACGAATTTATTGAAAATTGTTATAACTGAATAGAAAAAGAACGCCTTACTTCAAAAAAATTTACTTCCTCTTTTTCAGACCCTGACTTCGAGAAGGATGTCTTCTCATGAAGGACGCGATGGTTGAAATTGACTCCTGACTTCAAGAAATACTGCAAATGGGACTTATAGCCGAAATCGACCTACCTGTAGTTTTCTTCAATCAAGTTCCAAGTTTTGTATATTTGCATTTGTGTTGCATTTAATTATAGTTATTACTTTTATGTATATTATGTAATTAATTATTAGTTTGTAAATATGACATGTCCCATATTATGTATATGATCAGTGGATGTAATAAATGATTATGATTATATCTCCAGATATCAGTTAAACTGGAAGGAACACGACTCAACACCACTTCACATGAGAATGCATTAGGTCTTGTACCAAATTTGGAGAATATATTTATACTACAGTCAAGTCTTCATTTCTGCCCAGTAAGTAGGAGCATAAAGTGAGTTATTATCAAAAATCAATAAGGTAAAAACTGTCAGTGCTGTGAGAGTCCTGGCAGGAATTTATCAATCATTATTATGTAAGAAAAGATCCTAACTATTGCAGTTTACCAAGTATAGTCCGACCATCGGATCTCTGCCCCCGTAAGATATGCGGACTGAACCTTAATTCCTTTTCAGCCTCGGCAATTCATTTCTCCCCCTGTATTCCTATTTCTCTCCTTTCTATCCCTCTCCCTTTCTCTCCCCCACTACTCACAATTTTGAGCCTTCTTGCGGGACAGTTTATTTGCACTTGCAGTCCAGTGTTGTCAACTCAACATGAACACTGTAGCACGGAGTGGCGAAAGAAATATTATTAAGCAAGTACGTAATAGCATTTTGCGATGAAGAGAAACAAACAGGTCAATATCTGTTTCCTATAAATCAGGCAACGAAAAGAGCAGCTGCGATCATAGGTGAGGCTTATTTTATTTCAATTGATTACGTATTAAAATTACTTACTTAACTAATACTAATAATACAACATTTTATGTAATTTATATAGACAGGTCAGAACTCCTAATAAAGAAAATCAGGAGAGAGGGAGTCTGTGCAGGAGTTGAAAAGCTAGAGTCACCAGGGAAGAACAGACCAAGGGAACCTTTAATTCTTGTAAATGATATGGACGGAAGTAGTTTAAGAAGAAAGATACAAGAATTTTATACGATGCAGAAAGAAGTTCCGACATTGGAGAAATTATTGAAGGTTGCGAGAGAAGCAATAAATTTCCAAGGAGGGAGAGAAACGCTACGGAAAGTGATTCGAGACATGGGGTTTAGATTTAAAAACTGTAGAAATGCAAGATGTATTTTGATTGAAAGAAATTATATTGTAGCATGGAGGGCCAGCTATTTAAGAAAAATTCCGAAATTTCGCAGAGAAGGAAAATATATTGTGTATTTAGACGAAACATGGATACATCCACATTTTACTGTTAAAAAATGCTGGCAAAGCGATGATGTATCTGGTGTTACGTCTTTCGACGGTCCTGGCGAACGGCTGATAATCACTCATGCTGAGGCAGCGAAGGTTTTATTGATGGCGCGCTATTCATTTTCAAGTCAAAAAGTAAAACGGGTGATTATCACGACGAAATGAACAGCACCAACTTTCAGAAGTGGCTCCTGGAGAAAATGATGAGAAATTTACCTCCCAACTGCATTGTGGTGATGGACAATGCAGAATATCACACAGTTCAAGAAAATAAGCCACCGTGTACTGCAAGCAAGAAGGCAGAAATTCAACAATGGCTGCAAAAATGAATGGTATAACCTTCGAAGAAGATATGACAAAAGCAGAATTGTTGGAAATAGTGAAAAGGAATAAACCTGAGCCGACTTACATAGCTGACCGCCTTCTCCACGAACACGGTCAGACAGTGTTGCGATTGCCACCATATCATTGCGATCTTGAGCACGTGTGGGGTTTGGTAAAACAAAAACTTGCAAGTAAAAACATAAAATCTAGTTTAAGCGAGATAAGAACTATCACAGAAGATGCTATTTCATCAATAACAAGTGATGTATGGAAAAAAGAGTGTGAACACGTACAGAAGCTAGAGGCGGAATATAGAGAGGAGGACAGATCAATAGAAGAGGAAGTGGCGGCTCGATTTGTTATCAATTTGAGTGAAGACAGCAGCAGCAGCAGCAGCAGCAATAGTAGTGACTCAGATTCAGATGTCCGGGATATGCCCTCTGTAGTTTCATATATAGGCCTAATTCAAATCTTGGTCTTTTGTAAATATGTAAATTGTAAATTATTTTCATAAGCATAAATCAGAACTCCTGCACATTATCAGTATGTTATGTTATATAGTATGTAAAAATGTAAATAAGATCGTAGCATGTAGTAACTTCGCCATGGCCGGTCCCTAGCCCAGATGAGAAAGAAGGAGGGTACATGACTGTGTGTTCATTCATTCCCAAAATTTTACAATTTCATTAGGACTTCAAGATCACGTTCCGAACCTAACAAAATAAGATAATGAGGTGAAGGAGAAATATTTATGACGAAAATACTTCTCTTTAAAAATGAAATAGATTCCCTTCGCGTAATTTCCATTTAACCAATAAATATCCAGTGTAATAATATAATTATCTCCAAACAATCGTAAGTCAATCAGTGTCATTAGATCTACTTAAATTAAATTATGAATAAGTAATAATTGACCTTATATTATTATAAGCAATATTCAAGAGACATGACACTGTTTGACGGAAGTTTGGCAACATCCCTATTCCGCAAGGTTCGTGGCCTGCTGTTTGACGTAGTGGGAGAGAAACGGGTGGAATGGGGCGGGTAGAGGCGTTAACTTTTCCAAGAACGACGACAGCGCTGAAGGGGCACAGATCCATGGTGCGACAATATCAGTATGAAGTCTTACTGAACACCAGTCAACTTCAGCAAGCATGGGAAACTAATAGACTATATATGAAATTGGATAAAACTATTCTACATTTCTGTTCTCATTCCTACTCTATAGGAAGGAGTGTAAATTCATTTTTCATGTAAAGCTCTTTAAAAAAGCACCGTCAATGTTGAATTAAGTCCAGCTTAGTTTTCTCCACTTTAATGCAACACTAGAGTCCTTATTGCAGCTGTCCAACTATGAGAATAAAGTCGTCAATTACTTTCCAAAGCAAAAACAAGTAACAAAGCATTTCACACCTAATATTATATGTTTTTACAATTGTAAATATTTCTGAAATAGCTCAGTCGGTAAAGCAGTTTTATGGGTTCTAGACTAGACGGCATTGCGGAAGGTGGTTAGCTGCTTTATGCAACATAGCATTTCTGGTATGTGACGTCACAAGCTTGTACAGTAGAATCAATCAGAATCAGTCTATAACAAGCACTTCCCGAGTTCATTTGTTCAAGTGCGAGTGTTTCAGCACATTAAATAAGTAAAACTAACATTTACTGTGTGTATGTAAGGTAAATAAATGGAAGAAGAGACTGTAAAAAGACTAGTATTACACAGGCAGGCACGGAAAATAGTGTTTAAGGTGTATAATTATTTTAAAAACGTTGACGAACAGAATGCTGCCGGCCATCTTGATGCTGGCAGCAACATTGCCAACATGCAAGAAACGACTGCAGAAGCATGTGGTGTGGGATTGAGAACGTGCAAAGAATATTGTTAGTGAAGGAAAGAGGGTTTGTTTGGTGTCATGCTTACAGTAATCAATGGCTAAGGTCATTATTGTCTTTCGATAATTTAAATTCTCTCCTGCGCTATTTGTATTGCACGTGCTCGTGAAGTACGATGTGGCAATGTTGTACGCTGCCTTGCTCTCTCTATCTGTCTCTCTCGACGCAAACGCTAGCAGACAACCGCCTTCCGAATTGGCGTCGACTCTAGTATAAGTCATATTTTATGCAAAATCAGCAAACAAAGCACTGTCAGCGTTGTATAAGTCCTGGCAAAAAATTAGCAATTACTATACAGAAATAAAATCCCTATTGCATCTGTCCATGTGTCACTATGATGTCGTCAAACATTTTTCTACACCAGTACACTTAAGCAAGCATGGGAGTCTAGTAAACCTTTTAAAAATTTGGATAATAATTTTATCCTACACTACATGACTTTTTCCTGCCTTGTATGATTACAAGAAATTTATTATGAAAGACCACTAAGCAGAGCATTATCAGTCTTGTATACATCCTGGTATTAATTTAGAAATCATTATACAAAAACATGTACCCAGTTCCAGCTGTCATTCTCTATATGAAGTCGTCAAGCTTTATTGAACACCAGTAAGCATAAGCAGTCATGGGAATCTAATAAATTTTGCTATGAAATTGGAAAAACAAATATCCTACATTTCAGTTGTCATTCCCGCTCTATAGAAATGAGTGGAATTCATTTCTCATGTAACGCTCTTTAGGAAAGCACTGTCAATGTTGTACAAAGCGTGGCTTAGTTTTTTCCACTTTAATGCATCAGTAATGCCCTTATTGCAGCTGTGCAAATGTGAGAATAAAGTCGTCAATTATTGTCCAAAGCAAAAACACTTAACAATACACTTCTCACCTACAATTCTATTTTTCTCTAATTGCAAAATTCTATGTATGAGTTCAGTCGGTAATGAAGCTTTATGAGTTGTAGAGATATTTATTTTTAATGTAAAATCAGCAGAAAAAGGTACTGTTATTGTTGTATAAGTCCCGGCAAGAATTTAGCAATCACTATACAGAACTACGATCCCTATTGCAGCTTCCATGTTCACTAACATGTCGTCAAAGATTTTTCAACACCACTTCACCTATACAGACATGAGAATGCAATAAATCTTGCATCAAATTTTTTAAAATATTTCTACTACACTCAAGTTGTCATTCCTGCCCTGTACGTAAGAGTGTAAAGTAAGTTATCAAAAATCAGCAAGATAAAAACTGTCAGTGCTGTGCAAGTGTGAGAATAATGTTGCCAATTACTTTCCAAAAGAAATTCAAAAACAAGCTGCAGTGAAATGGTCAAGATGGAAGCCTCACAAAGAAGAAGCTGGATACCCCCAGTATATTCTAACGAACGGTTGAAAACTCATATAACACGAATAACTACAATCAGGAATATCTTTGAAATGCAATATGTTCAAAATGAAATGAAACTATTGCTAAACCTTCAAACCCACTAGATTTTATCTCATTCAATGTCAATCTAACTATTCCAGACAATCTTAAAAAGACTGACTCAAATTTAACAATGTTAAAATGCTACAGTTGTAGCATGCTGAATGAAAAATATCTGGAAGGTCAATAATTACGAGTATTTACTGACCGACTAAAATAGCAGACGTGGATGTAGGCGTTGGAATATTTTGCTGACTTTTCTAACACTACACTTCAGTGGGTAGATACCAAAGCAATTATGATGGAGAAATAAACGCAATTATATAGCTCTACATACCAAACTTAATTTACAGATCACATAAATTCGAAAAAGTAGTTATGCTTATCAACTCGAAGGCCGCCATTCAAGCAATATCCTCAAACAGTAGCCCAAGCCCCACTCTACTGGGATTAAGGATATTCAACATAATTTACAACAACTATAAAAATTAAAGAAAATGATTGTATTCCAGTGGATTCCTGCCAATGTCGGGATTGAAGGCAATGGGAAGGCAGACGAGTTAGCTAAAAGAGGCACTAAAGTCTGCATAGGAGATGAACCCCCAATGATCAACTCAGTCAGAAAATTCATCACAAGCAAAACCTTCAAAACATGGGAAAAAGAATCCTCCCAGTTTGTGAAACAGAAGACGTGAAAGAAAATAACAGAACTATCGAAAAAAAAATAAATAAATAAACCAAGGAAGGAAGGAAGGAAGGAAGCAGTGGCAGCCTTTAGACTAGCTATGGGACACAACTGCCTAGCTGCACATCTTGTAGAAATCAAAATATATGAAATAGAAGAAGTCTGGGTCGGTAATGGACTCAGACCATGTCCTTCATTGTACAGGACTCAACCCAGCCCAGCAAAACCCAGAAAATGTAATTGTTTGTGTTTATTTTTCCATATTTCAATGTTCATTATGCAATGAATTTTGGAAAGAGTTAATGAGTTTCATTATTTAGCCTATAAACTTTCTATTGTTGAAAATTTGGATTTATCAGAGAAAATTGTAAAATTCAACAAATTAATGGGCATCATTAATATAGCTTTAAAACCTTCACTAGTACGAAAATCAACTCGTATTCGTTTTTATGAAACAATAGCTCGACCAGTCTTATGTTACGGGAGTGAAGCGTGAACTATGAAAACAAAAGACGAAAGCAGACTAACAGCTTGCGAGATGAGATTCATGAGTCAAACAGCTGGCTACACTCAATGGGAAAGAAAAATGAAAAAATCCTTAAAGAACTTAATGTGTCATCAATACTGGACTATATCTCCAGATATCAGTTAAACTGGAAGGAAAACGTCTCAAGAATGGTTTCATCCAGGATCCCTAAGGCAATAATGAAGTATCGTCCAAATGGGAAATGGTCATTTGATCGACCTATGAAAAATGGCAAGAAAATCACTTTTTCAGGCTGTAACAGTTCTTTTGGGACTACCCAGGTACTACTCGACAGGAGGATGATGATGATGATGATGATACAATGAGATGCCACTTACAATGGATTAAATTCCATATAAAGAGCCTTACTAAGTTAAAACAATAACAACAACTTTCCAAAGCAAACACACCTAACAAAGCATTTCTGACTTAAAATAATTATAATTTTTTTCAATTGCAAACTTTTAATGAATGGGTTCAGTCGGTAGTGCAGCTTTATGTGTTGCAGATCAAGTCATTTTTATGTCAAATCATCAGAAAAAGGCAACTAGCAGCGTTATATAAGTCCTGGAAACAATTTATCAATCACTATACACAACTACAATCCCTATTGCAGCTGTCTGTGTGTCACTGATATGTAGTCAAAGATTTTTCAACCCATTTCACCTATCAGATATGAGATAGCAATAAGTCTTGTATCAAATTTGGATAATAGTTATACTACACTCAAGTCATCATTCCTGCCCTGTAAGAAGGAGCGTAAAGTAAGTTATTATCAAAATTCAGTAAACAAAATCAGTCAGTGCTATACAAGTCCTGGCACAAATTTTTCAATCATTATGCAAGACAAAATCCTAACTATTGCAGTTTACCAAGTATCCGTATGAAGTCTTCAAATAATTATTGAACACCAGTCAAGAAAATCAAGCCTAGGAACCTAATAGATTTTGCTATGAAATTGGAAAAAATTATTCTACATTTCAGCTGTCATTCCTGCCCTGTAGGAAGGAGTGTAAATTAATTTTCTCATGTATAGCTCTTTGAAAAAGCAATTTCAAAGCCTGACTTAGATTTTTCCACTAGAGTCCTTATTGCAGCTGTCTGTCTATGAGAAAAAAAGTCGTCAATTAATTCCCAATGTAAAAATATCTAACAAAGCTTTTCAGATCTACAATTCTACGTTTTTCACAATTGTAAAGCCGTTTCATTAGTTGCAGATTGTTATATTTTATGTAAAATCACCAAACAAAACCACCGTCAGTGTTGTATAAGTGCTGGCAAGAAATTAGCATTCACTATTCACAACTAGAAACCCAATTGCATCTGTCCATGTGTCACTAAGATGTCGTCAAATATTTTTCAATGCCACTACACCTATACACATATGAGAATGTAATAAATCTTGAATGCAATTTGGGAAATATTTATTCTACAATCAAGTTGTCATTCCTTCCCAATAGGAACTTTTTGCATATGTCGAAGTATGAGTATGAAGTCTTGAATTAATTTTCAAACCAACAACAAGAACATAAAATTACACCTGGGGCATATAATTATAAAATTTTCTAACAGTTGTGGCTTAAGAGGACCAGAAAAGTTTTATAGTGATAATGTTAAATTAATCAAATTAAGGCATCATCTTCTCTGGATCTATACAAAGTATGGCAATAAAATTTTTATAGCAACAGATTTACGCTCTGATACACACTCTGAAAATGGGGTTTTGTAAGAACTACCTTATTTCATGAGTTTTATTTGTTTTCATAAGTGTCTATTTTCTATTTTAGAAAATTATAGTAATATTCTTATAACTTCCTTTAAGTGTAATATATTTTAAAATGGTTATGTGAAAGTATGTAAAGCACATTGGTAAATAAGTGCTGAAAATTTGAGCCTTCTATGTCCAATGGTTAGAGAAAAAGATACCTTTCTGACAAATAATAAATAATTATGAAAAATTAAGAAAAGTAGGTTTTTGTGCATTTATGTTTGCGTTTTTATTTAAACCTTTTAGTTTCATATACTCTATATTGTAATAGACAAAAAGGATGTTGCGAAATATTGCAAAATTCTCTGAATGTCTATACAGACGATCCCCATGATGTTTCAAAGATAATGTCCCATTTCCACTGTAGTTCGCTCCAGATGTGGATAGTCACGCTTACCATTCAATGGGGGGATTCAAACCCACTCCATTTCACTGGTTAGAAGCTAACCCATCAAGAGCGAACTACAGCCACACTCGGGGACGTCTTCATAAGCCACAAGTAGAGTACAGACGTCTATTGTAATCCAATAAAACTTGATATGAATTTAGGGAAAAAAAATTCAATCTACATTTCAGTTGTCATTCCTTCCCAATAGGAACTTATTGCATCTGTCGAAGTACCAGTATGAAGTCGTGAATTATTTTTCAAACCCACAATAACAACATAAAAAACTTGGGGCATATAACTATAAAATATTCTGCTGCTAAATATCTGTACACAGGTCAGTTGGTAATGTAGCTTTAAGAGTTGTGGATTAGGGGGACCAGGAAAGTTCTATATCGACAATGTTAAATTTATCAAATTAAGTTATATTTTTCTCTGGATCTATTTCAAGTATGACAATGAAAGTTTTACAGCATCAAAATTACTCTTCGAAACTGGGGTTTTGTAATAATTACCGAATTTTATGAGTTACATATATTTTCTTAAGCGTCTATTTTCTATTTAAAAAAGTAGGTTTTTGTGCTTTTATGTTTGTATTAGATTTAAACCTTTTAGTCATGCTCTCTATATTGTAATAGAGAAAAAAGAAGTTGCAAAACACTGCAATATGCCCCCTATGGGTATGGAGATGAACCCTGTCTTGTTTCAGAGCCTTTGCCTTTCTAATGTAGTGTCCATCTCAACCGTAGTTTGCTCCATACATGGGTAATCATTCTTACCATTCAATGGGGGGATTCAAACCCACTCCATGTCACTGGTTAGAAGCTGACCCATCAAGAGCGAACTACAGCAACACTCAGGCATGTCTATATAAATCAAAAGTATTCTAGTGAGGTCTATTGAAATCTAATAAAACTTGGTATGAATTTGGGAAAAAATTTCTCTATGTTTCCGTTGTCATTCCTTCGCAATAAGATTGAATGTAAAGTAATTTCTCAAGCAATATGATTTAAAAAATCACAGTCAGTATTGTATAAAATCTGGCTTAATTTTTAAATATGCGTGTACATGTGGGATATAGAGACTGGATTAATCTTGCACAGAATAGGGACCAATGGCAGGCTTATGCGAGGGCAGCAATGAACATTCGGGTTCCTTAAAAGCCATTTATTTGTAAGTAAGTAAGTAAGTAAGTATGCAACATTAGAGTCGTTACTGCAGCTGTCCAAGTATGAGTATGAAGTCGTGAATTACTGTCAAAGTGACAATACCTATAAAAAAATAAAAAATATATAAAAAGAAAATAAAAAAAGCCTACAATTTCATATTTATGTAATTGTTAATATTTATACAAGAGCTCAGTTGGTAATAAATCTTTATAACTTGAAGATTAAGTCACTTCTTATGTGAATTCAGCAAACAAAACCACTGGTAGTGTTGTATAAGTCCTGGCATTAATTTAGCAACAATACATGACTAGAGTTCTTATTACAACTCTCCATGTGTCAGTATGAACATGTCAAAAATTATTCAACACCACTACACTGATACAAACATGAGAAGATAACAAGTCATGCATGGTATTAGGACCTTATTTACACTAACATTAAGGGGACACGCTACTGAGATTTCTAATCTCCACAATTTTGATTGTAAGTTTTTGAAATTTTAAAATCGAATAGATGTTGATGAGTTACGTGTGCACAATTATTTTAAAAATGTAATGTTGAAAAATGTACTCGGAAAAAAATAAAATATAAAAAAGTGTTTATAATTTTAGTAAACAAATATCTGGGTCTCATATAAAGATAATTTGTTTCTTAAACTTTTAAAATGATGCTAAGACTACCTACAATGAAATGGTGCATGGGTTTGTTCCTAGTCAATACCGTTCATCAGTTAAAAAAAAATTAACTTTTAACATTGACCAAAATTGACGAAAACTCAGTAGCATGTCCCCTTAAGTCGTCATTCCTGCCCTGCAAGTATGGGTGTAAAGTAAGTATCATACAAAACCACTAACCTAAATGACTGATTCTGTTGTTTATGCCCTGGCAAGAATTTATAATTTATTATGCAACTCTTCAATTATTTATAGGCAGTACTCTAGCACTATTGTACAACAGTACACTCAAGCAAATACTGGTATCTAATAAATCTTGTAAAATATTTGGATAATAATTTTCTCTTAAGCTACATGTCTTTCTCCTGCCTTCTATGAATGAGTACAAGAAAGTTATTATGAAAGACCACTAAGCAGAGCATTATCAGTCTTTATACATCCTGGATAATTTAGAAATCATTACACAAAAACAGAAACATATCCAGCTGTCCAATTCTCTGTATGAAGTCGTCAAACTTTATTGAGCATGGGAGTCTAATAGATATTGCTATGATATTGGAAAAAAATATGCTACAGTTCAGTTGTTATTCCTGGTCTATTGGAAGGAATGGAAATTCATTTCTCATATAAAGCCCTTTTAAAAAGCTCTGTCAATGTTGTATTAAACCTCGCTTAATTTATTCCACATTTATGCAACACTAGAATTCTTAATGTAGCTATCCAAGTGTGAGAATAAAGTCTCAATTATTTCCCAATGCAAAAAAAAAAAAAAAATAACAAAACAATTCTTAATTACAATTCAATTTTTTTATTGCAAACTTTTGCGAAAGATCATTCGGTAATGCAGTTTATGAGTTGTAGATCGTCATTTTTATGTAAAATCAGCAGAAAAAAGCCACTGCCAGTGTTGTATAAGTCCTGGCAAGAAATTAGCATTCACTTTACAGAACTAGAATCCCTATTGCAGCTACTCATGTGTCACTAAGATGACGTCAAAGATTTTTTAAACTCCACAACACATATATAGACATGAGAGTTTAATAAATCTTACACGAAATTTGGAGACTATATTACACACAAGTCGTCATTCCTGCCCTATAAGTAGAAGCGTAAAGTAAGTTATTATCAGAAACCAGTAAGCCAAAATCGGTCAGTGTCGTGCAAGTCCTGGCATGAATTTAGCTATTATAATGCAAGTCAAGATGAAATTGTTAAACGTTATTGAACCAGTCAAGATAAGCAGCATAGATTTCGCTATGAAATTGGAAAAAAAATTATTCCACATTTCAGTTGTCATTCCTGCTCTATAGGCAGGAGAATAAATTCATTTCTAACGTAAAGCTTTTTAAAAAAGCGCCGTCAATGTTGTATAAAGCCCGGCTTAATTCATTCCACATTAATGCAACACTAGAGTCCTTATTGCAGCTGTCCAACTATGAGAATAAATTATTTCAATGTACCGAAGTACATATGATATTTCCATGCAGATATTCTGCGTCATCATACGATGAAAGAGTAATGGAACAGAGAAAAATTCTCTCCGGCCAACTAGTCACTCATAACGAGTGCACCTCAGCACATGTGTGGACTTCGGTCCTATGTTCATAGACATCTATGACGTAGTGCAGAGGGCGGCCACCAGAGGGAACCCAAGAGTTGGAACTCAATCAGAGACAATTCTGTCCGACGTCGGGGTTGTATCCGGTGTGGCTTAGTGGATAAAGCATCAGCACGTAGAGCTGAAAACCCGGGTTCAAGTCCTGGCACCGGAGAGAATTTTTCTCCGTTCCATTACTCTTTCATCGTATGATGACGCAGAATATCTGCATGGAAATATCATATGTACTTTGGTACATTGAAATAATATATGATATGCGTAAATCACGAAGTGATTTAAGATGGCGCTTATTCCGTCGGATCCCGGCCAACTAATCACTCATAACGAGTGCACCTCAGCACATGTGTGGACTTCGGTCCTATGTTCATAGACATCTATGACGTGGTGCAGAGGGCGGCCACTAGAGGGAACCCAAGAGTTGGAACTCAATCAGAGACAGTTCTGTCCGACGTCGGGGTTGTATCCAGTGTGGCTTAGTGGATAAAGCATCAGCACATAGAGCTGAAAACTCGGGTTCAAGTCCCGGCGCCGGAGAGAATTTTTCTCCGTTCCATTACTCTTTCATCGTATGAGAATAAAGTCATCATTAATTCCACAGCAAAATCACCTAACAAAGCATATCTGATCTACAATTCTAATTTTTTCTCAATTGCAAACTTTTATGATTGAGCTCAGTTGGTAATGCAGGTTTATGAGTTGTAGATCAAGTAATTTTTTATGTAAAATCAGTAGAGAAAGGCACTGTCAGTGTTGTATAAGTCCTGGCAAGAATTTAGCAATCACTACACAAAACTAGAATCCCTGTTGCATCAATGCATGTGTCACTATGATGATGTCAAAGATTTTTCCAATACCGCTACACCTATACACACAGCAGAATGTAATAAATCTGGCATGAAATTTGCAGAATATTTATAATCACTCAAGTTGTCATTCCTGCCCTGGAAGTATGAGCCTAAAATAAGTTATTACGAGAAATCTATATGCTAACACTGTCAGTGTTGTGTAAGTCCTGGCATCAATTTAGTAATCATTATTCTAGACTAGACCCCCCATTGCAGTTTACCAAGTATCAGAATGAAGTCGTCAAACTTTGCTCAACACCACTTAACCTAGCAAGCATTGCTATGTGATAAGCTCCACTTTCAATTTGGAGGAAATTATCTTACACCTCAGATGTAATTCCTACCCTATAATAAGAACTGAAATGTAATTTATTATGAAAAGTAAGTAGCAAAAGCACTGCCATTCTTGTATCAGATCTGGCATGAATTTAGCAATTCTTATGCAAATCTAGAATTCCTATGCAGCTTCCCAATTTTCTATATGAAGTTGTATAACATTATTCTAGGCCGTACACTTAAGCAAGCATGGGAATCTAATAAATCCTGTAAAAAACCTGGATAATAATGTTATCCTACACTACATGTCTTTTTCCTGCCTTCTATGTATGAGTAGAAGAATTTTATTATGAAAGACCACTAAGCAGAGCACTATCAGACTTGTATACATCCTGGTATTAATTTAGAAATCATTATACAAAAACAGGAACTCAGTTGCAGCTGTCCAATTCTCTTATGAAGTCGTCTTACATTACCGAACACCAGTAAGCATAAGCAAGCATGGGAATCTAATAGATCTTGCTATGAAATTGAAAAAAAAAATGTTCTAGATTTCACTTCAGTATAGGTAGTTTATAGATTTTGCGTGTTAACCCTCAACCACCCAGGCATGGTCACTCAGACCTTTGCAGTTGGTCACACTGCTATCTCCATTTAAAATTTAATCGCGCAGCTGTGATTCTGTGTAATTGTTTATTGTTGTTGACGAAGACCTCTGTCATATGGATTTCTTTGTAACTGCCTCTGACACTATTTTATCACATTTATATTATTTCGGGAGGTCTGGCAGACCTTGCCTGGGTACTCACTATGACTAGCAAGCCTTCTCCTTCGTATAATGTGAATTTGAAAATCCTAAGATCATGAATAACAAACCTGGCCCTTCAAACGCAGTGAATGTAAATGCTCCTAATTTCAACAGTACTATATCACTATGGTATGAGGACGATGAAGGAAGTACTTCTGATCTCGATTGCACCAAAGATGTCGCGATAGTAAGTGAACATGAGTCAGAATCTGAGTTAGAGCTGAGTGATGTTGGCGAGAACGATGAGCAAAATATGACTGATGATCTTCGGGTTCGCGAATAATGTGACCATGGTGTCTTGCGTTCCAAGAAAGAATAGGACTGTAGTTCTGGTATCCTCTATGCATCACTCAAATCTTTTTGATGATCTAAGTGATAAATCAGAAATTATTGCATGTTATAATTTGACTAATGGTGGCGTCGATTCCCTACGTGAGAAGTGTGCACAAAATAGCTGTGGTCGTCGAATAAGGCGGTGGCCTATGGCCATTTTTTTTTTTTTTTTTAGAATTTTTGACATTAGTGCAATTAGTGCATTTATCATGTACGGTTCCTACAATGACAACGAACCAATTTCCAGAATGTTTTTCATGAAGAATCTTGCAAACGTACTCGTAACTCCCGATATGCATGAATAGAAACAACAACAAGTTCATTACTTTTGAAACCCGAGTCTCCTTCAAAGACTCTTTGGATCTGAAGAGGCTGTGCCATCATTTGAAGAGGAACTTGAGAAACAGAAAAATTTCTACACCCGTCCACCAAAGAAGCAACAGAAAACAGCATACATTTGTCATTGTTGCCGGAAACCTCTCTGTTTGGAGTGTACAGTTAGGACATGCCATGTCCACACCTGTGGAGTAATGGCTAGCGCATCTGGCCGTGAAACTAGGTGGCCAGGGGTTCGAATTCCAGTCGGGATAAGTTACCTGGTTGAGGTTTTTTCCGAGGATTTCCCTCAACCCAATATGAGCACATGCTGGGTAACTATTGGTGTTGGACCCTGACTCATTTCACCGGCATTATCACCTTCACATCATTCAGACGCTAAATAACCTGAGATGTTGATACAGCATCGTAAAATAACCCACTAAGAAAAGAGACATGCCATAACTGCAATGGCATACAATAAAGAAAAATTGAAGAAAGTGAAAAGAAGATCCTAAATAATTATATGTAACTTGAAATGTTTCAGTGTATCCTAAAAGAATATATTACATTTTTAGAATTTGTAGTTTTATAACAAAAGGACGTTCTTGTTAAAATAAAGACCAATTATGTACTATGCAGGGTCTAATCTGAAGATTAAGCTCGAAAAATGTGTAAAAGTGCAAGAAAAAATTCATAGCATTGATCATTTTGAAAATCTCTTTAATTTTAACAACATTTATGACAGCCTTAAATATTATCAAAATAGTATCTTGATATTATTCATTTAAATAATTTCAATGTGATAATCTTGTTTCAGACATATTGAAATATATCTGGAACAAATTTCAGTAGTCTGTGCTTTTTTGTTATTTTTATATATAATTTTTTTTTTCAGCGGGCTCTGTGACCATGTCTGAGCGAGTGTGCCACTTAATTTAGACCTGGGTGGTTAAGGGTAAATACTAGGTACGGTACCTTGTTGTTATATCCTATATATTTCAAAGTGATGTAGTTTTAGAAGTTGTGTAATCAAGATGTATATATGAAGCCTCCAATTCCAAAACTGTCTAAATCCATTTTTAAAAAAATTGAGATAATGGTGGTTTCGTCATCTACCTAAATGTCTCTAACAATTTTGTAATGAATGTTGTGCCTAAACTTCCTCTTTCCTTCCATAAATAAGCTTCAAATATGGCGAACAGTTTCAAAACTTTCTCATTCCATCCTATGTACTGTTACAAAACTGTCTCATTCCATACATGAATTTATTTTTCAAATCTTCCTACAGCTATAACAAGGATTGGTATTATTCATTCTTTGGTTTCCAAAACTCTCTCCATCCGTCTTTTAAATTTCCTTACAAATACCCTCTCATTTTTATGTTTCTAGCAGTGTTCCCAGCAGTTTTCAATAGTGTATTAGCACAAATTATAATTATGAACATTGTCACTCTCATACTCATTGTTATATGGTCATAAATAGTACAGACACTGCTCATAAATACAAGCTAATTAAGTACTATTCTTACAAAATGGAAAGTAAATTAGTGATATCACCTCCTGGTAAAGGACGGAAGAAATTGAAAGATCCTTCGAAGTGGGGGGAAAAAAATCAAGAAAAACACAAGAGGTAGGAGGAAATATTATTTCTCTAAATCAGTGGAAAATCTATATTGTTTGAACTGTTGAATAAATTGCTTGTAAAAAGGGACGATTATTAATTCTTTGTGACTTATTTCGAGTTCAGGCATAGACCAACTTCTCTCCCAAGACACCCCGGATGTAAGTATAGATGTGGTTGTGCAGATTTGACAATGCAGGATATCAGAAAATTTCATAGTACCTTTTATGCAAATAATACAAAAATTGACCAAGATATATTCATTATGAAGTACACGTTGCAAAGTTTGCCTACAAGGAAGCGTCTCGTAACAGGAACTCGCCCAGGTAACTCAGTTACTACATGTTATTTTGTAAAAACACACAAAATCATGGTCTCAGTCCACAGTCTCAAAATCCTTGGCATTTCAAGGTTTTGAGTACAGAATCTGAATAGGAATTTCATTAACACTGGCAGTATTCCTAAAGAAAACAGAGGTGATGATAAACGCAGTAATGTTTTCATGAGTCGTAAGGAGGCAGTTGTTATAACGTTAAATCTGGGAGATACCGAGGTCGTGAAACTGTATGCCGACGAGTGTCCAGGACAAAATAAAAATATTACAATGATGGAAATGTTAATGTCTTGGCTCTAAAATAGCAAATCAACTGTGAAAGAACTGCATGTTATTTTCCCTATTGTCAGCCACTCTTCTTCCAGCCGATAGATTTTTGAAAGAAGAGAGAAAGTCATTAGGAAGAGGGATACTATTATCGAATCATGTGAATGTAGAGAAATTATTGGACAAAGTGCAAATGTGATGGAACTGGGGAAGGATTTTGTTATTTTTGATTGGAAGAAAATAGTCCAAGCTACTCTTAAGCCTCCTGGACAGTGGAACTTCCACTTTTCCACAGCTAAGCGAATCATTCTAAGAAAAACTGCCTCTCGAATGTGGTTGTGAAAAGGAAGTATATTACTTAACAGATATAGGAGCATTCAAATCGGTGTTAAAGAGAGGAGAAAACTTTTAGCAGAAGACCCAGAATCTCTCTCAAATCAAGTTCCCTTGAAGGAAGAGAAACTATCCGATGTCAACACTTTACTGAAGAAGCACTTTGGTTCCGAGTGGAGAAACATGACTGATTTGTCATTTAGAAGAATGTAATAGAGGTGATTCAAAGTTAAACAGAGAAGAAAATGCAAATGAGGAATTATTTATGGAAGAAGAAGACTTAAGAATCTGAACTGAAGTGTAATAACCAAATAGAATAATGTATTCATTTTGTATGAACAATGTCATAGAAAAATATAAATTATACTTGTAATAGATTATTGGTATTGTATTTACATTAATAAAAAGCCTCTTCTAAAATATTAGTAACGAAACAGAATTGTGTAATTTTCCAAAACTCTCTCGTTCCAGCCTACAGTTTCAAAACTCTCTCAATCCAAAGAAAAATCTGAAATAACTCCTGAAATATCGATCCCTGATTTTCAGGAATATCACTCATTACAAGAGTGTTTCTCAACTGTAAAATAAAAAAAAATTGAACACTGCAAACAATTAGGAAAAAAATTATCAATTTTTGACTTTTCCTGAAAATTGTTAAGAATGGATGTAGACAGTTTTGGAATTGGAGGCTTCATATCTACATTTCTGTTGTCATTCCCACCCTATAGGAAGGAGTGAAAATTCATTTCTTAAGTAAAGCTCTTTCAAAAAAGCACTCTCAATGTTGTATAATGCCCGGTTTAATTTATTCCACTTAATGCAACACTGAAGTCCTTATTACAGCTGTGCTAATGTGAGAATAATGTCTTCAATTATGTACTTTCCGAAGCAAAAATACTTAACAAACCATTTCTGACCTTCAATTCTAATTTCTTTTTCAATTGCAGATTTTTATGAACGAGTTCAGTCGATAATAAGGTTTATGAGTTGTAGATCAAGTCATCTTTAATATAAAATCAGCAGAGAAAGGCAATGTCAGTGTTGTATAAGTCCTGGCAAGAATTTAGCAAGCACTATACAGAACTACAGTCTCTATTGGAGCTGTCCATGAGTCTCTAAGAAGTCGTCAAATATTTTTCAACACCACTACACCTGTGTAGATAGGAGAATGTAATAAATCTTGAATGCAACTTGGGGAATATTTAGACTATAGTTAAGTTGTCATTCCTGCCCTGTAAATATGAGCCTAAAATTAGTTATTATGAAAAACTAACAAGCTAAATAATTGTCAGTGATGAGTAAGTTCTGGCATGAATTTAGCAATCATTATGCAAGACTAGAGTCCTTTTACAGTTTATCAAGTGTCAGTATGAAGTTGACACAGTAATAATAATGTTATCCTACACTACATGCCTTCTTCCTGCCTTCTATGTATGAGTACAATAAATTTATTATGAAAGACCACTAAGCAGAGTACTATCAGACTTGTATACATCCTGGTATTACTTTAGAAATTATTATACAAAAACAGGAACCCACTTCCAGCTGTCCAATTCCCTGTATGAAATCGTCAAACATTACTGAACACCAGTAAGCATAAGCAGTCATGGGAATCTAATAGCTCTAGCTATGAAATTGGAGAAAAATATTCTACATTTCAAATGTCATTCCCGCCCTGTAGGGAGGAGTGGAAATTAATTTCTCATGTAAGGCTCTTCATAAAATCACTCTCAATGTTGTATAAACAAAGCCTGGCTTAATTTATTCCACATTAATGCAAAACTACAGTCCTTATTGCAGCTGTGCAAGTGTGAGAATAAAGTCGCCAATTACTTTCCAAAGCAAAAACACTTAACAAAGCATTTCTGACCTACAATTCCAGTTTTTTTTTTTTTTTTTTTTCCCAAACTATTAATGAGCTCAGTCGGTAATACAGCTTTATGAGGTGTAGCTCAAGTCATTTTTGATGTAAAATCAGCAGAAAAAAGCACTGTCAGTGTTATATAAGTCCTGGCATGAATTTAGCAACCACTATACAAAACTAGAACCCCTATTGCAGCTGTCCATGTGTCACTAACATATCGTCAAAAATTTTTCAAGACCACTACACCTGTAGAGACCTCAGAATGTAGTAAGTCTTGTATCAAATTTGGAGGATATTTATACTACACTCAAGTCGTCATTCCTGCCCTGTAAATAGGCCCGTAAAGTAAGTTATTATCAAAAATCAATAACCTAAACACTGTCTGTACTGTACAAGTCCTGACATGAATTTATCAGCCATTATGCAAGACAAGATCCTAACTATTGCAGTTTACCAAGTGTCAGTACGAAGACTTGAAACATTATTGAACACCAGTCAAAGCAAGCAAGCAAGCATCGGAATCTAATAGATTTTGCCATGAAATTAGAAAAAATTATTCTACACTTAAGTTTTCATTCCTTCCCTGTGAGATTGAGTGTAAAGTTATTTCTCATATAAAATTACTTAAATCATGAATGCCACTCTTGTATGAACTGTGGTTTAAATTTTGCAAATTTATGCTACACTAGAGTCTTTATTTCAGCAGTCCAAGTATGAGTATGAAGTCGTGAATTACTTTTCAAGGCAACAACACCACAAAAAATCACAGCAGGTGTACAATTCTAAACTTCTCTACTTGTTAATATTTATGCATGGCCTCAGTCGGTAATACAGCTTTATGAATTTTAGATTAAATCATTTCTTATGTGAAATAGACAAATAAAAGCACTATCAGTGCTGTATAATTCCTGTCATGAATTTAGAACTCCTATGCAAGACTAGAGTCCCTATTGCAGCTGCCCATGTGTCAGTATGAAGTCACCAAAGATTATTCAACACCACTACACCTATCCATACATGAGAATGTACTTCATCTTGAATGGAATTTTGAAAAAAAAATTACACTACACTAAGTCGTCATTTCTGCCCTATAAGTAGTAGCGTGAAGTAAGAAATTATGAACAGTCACTAACCTAAATGACTAGAAGTGTTGTATACATCCTGTTATGTAGCTATTTTGCCATCGTTATGCAAGACAGGAGACCCTAATGCACCCCTCTATTACCTATCTGCTAACAATCATCAACATTGAAGGTCACTGTACACATACGTAACCATTGGAATCTATAAATTTGGAAAGAAAAATATTCTACAATTCAGTAGCCATTCCTGATCTGTAGGAGTCAGTGTAAAGTCATTTCCCATGTCAAACTATTTAAAAAAGCACTCTCAGTATTGTATAAAATCTGTCTTCATTTCTGCAAATTTGTGCAACACTAGAGTCCTCATTGCAGCTGTCATGGTTTTTAAAGGGTGAAATCCACATTGAACATAAAAGTTTTGTAATTTTAAATGGATATAAAATAAAAGTTACTAATGAAAAAGCTACTCATAATTTAGGATGGAGGGATTTAAATGTCCATTATGTAGTGGAATCTACGAGTGTGAAGTTGTGAATTACTTTTCAAAGCAACAACGCCAAAAAAAAGCATTGTAGACCTACAATTCTAAATTTTTCTCTACTTGTAAATATTTATGCATCAGCTCTGTTGGTAATGCAGCTTTATGAGTTGTAAATTAAGTCAATTTTTATGTAATATCAGTAATCAAAGCACTTTCAGTGTAATATAAATGCTGGAATAAATTTAGAGAACATCATCCAAGACTACAGTCCCTACAGCAGTTGTCCAGTGACATGTATAAAGTCGTCAAAATTATTGTACAACAGTAAACGTAAGCTAGCTTGGGAATCTAACAAATCCTGCAATGAATTTGAAAGAAACAATTGTCATACCTGCACTTTAAGTATAAATGTAAAGTAATTTATTAAGAGAAACCATTAGCAAAAGCACTGTTGCTTTTCTATAAACCCTTCCATGGATTTAAAGATCATTGTGCAAGACTAGACACACTATTGCAGTTTATCAAGTGTCAGTTTGAAGTCGTCAAACATTGCTCAACACGGCTTAAATATCAAACCTTGCAATGTAAAAATTTCTTACTTAAAATTTGCAGAAAATTATACCAATCTTCAGTTGTCATTCCTCCCCCCTCTAAGCATGATTGAAAAGTAATTTATTATGAAAAACCATCAGCAAAAGCACTGTCAGTCATGTATGAGACCTGGCATGAATTTAACAATTATCATATAAGGACAGCATCCCTATTGCAGGTGTCCAATTGTCGTCAAACATTACTCCACCCCAGTAAATTTAAACAAGCATGAGAATATAATAATTCTTAAATTCAAAGAAATTTTGTACAATATTTCAGTTGCATTTCCTGTTCTATCACTAGGGGTATAAAATAATTTATAAAGAAAAACTATTATCCTAAGCACTGTCAGTCTCGTACAACTCTTCACATTAATTTAGGAATCAATACACAAGGAAAGATTCGCTGTTGCAGCTCTTCAATTACCTGTATGAAGTCGTGGAACATTATTCAACACCAGCACACCTAAACAACAATTGGAATGTACTAAACCATGCTATGAGTTTGAAAAAAATTTATTCTACACTTCAGTTGTTATTCCTGCCCAATAGAATTTAGTGTAAAGTGAGTGCTCATGTAAAACTGGGTACTTAAAGAATCACTGGCAGTGTGTATAAACTTTGGCTTAAATTTTGTAAATTTGTGTAACATTGGAATCCTTTGCGCACCTGACCAGTTATGAGTATGAAGTGGTGAAATACGTTTCACAGCAACAACACAAAAAAAGCATGTAAGACATGCAATTCTAAATTCTTTCCTACTGTAGAAATTTAGTACTAGCTCAGTCGGTAATGCAGCTTCCTACTACTTGTAGAATAAGACAACATTTTATTATGTAAAATAAACAAACAAAAAATTGTCAGTGTTATATAAGTCCTAACATGAACTTAACAATCATTATGCAAGACTAGAAAACCTATTGCAACTGTCCAATTATCAGTATCATGTCGACAAATACTATTCAATGCCAGTACACGTAAGCAAACATTTAAATCCAATAAATCTTGCTATGAATTTGGGAAAAACATTATTCTACACTTCACTTCTCTTTCCTGCTCTATAGGATTGAGTCTAAAGTAATTTTTCTGTCAAAGTATTTGAAAAAAAATTACTCTCGGTCTTGTATAAAACCTGGCTTAAATTTTGCAAATTTATGCAACACTGGAGTCCTTATTTCAGCTGTCCAGGTATGAGTATCAAGTCGTGAATTTCTTTTCAAAGCAACTACAACATAAAGACCATGGCAGGCCAACAAAACAATTGTTTTCCAATTATAAGTCAGTGAGTGGAGCTTTGTGTTGTAGACTAAGTAACTTTTCATGCAAGATCAGAAAAAAAAAAAACCACTCAGTGCTCTACTAGACCTGCAAGAAATTAGCAACCAAATGCATGACTATAGTCCCTATTGCAGCTGCCCATATGTCAGTATGAAGTCGTCAAAGATTATTCAACTCCACTACAACTATACAAACTTGAGAAAATTATAAATATTTCATGGGTTTTGAAAAATATTTGTACTACATTTTAGTCTTCATTCCTGCCTATAAGTATGATTGTCAAGTAAATCACTATGCTAAATAACTGTCAGAGTTGTGCAAGTCCTGGCACGAATTTGGCAATTACTTTGCAAGACAAGATATGCTATTGCAACTTTTCAATTATTTATCTGTTGTCAATCATTAATGAACACCAGTACACTTAACTGAGCATGGGTAAGTAATAAATTTAGCAATGATTTTGTGGGGGGGGGGGGAACCTAACTGTTCAGTTGTTTTGCTGTTAGTGTTTTATAAACCCTGACTCAATTCTTGCAAATTGTTGCAACACCGCATTCCTTACTGATACCGTCCAAGTATGAGTATGAAGTCGTGAATTACTTTTCAAAGCAACAACATCGAAAAAAGCACGGGAGGCATAGGATTTTAAATTTTTCTAGTTGTAAATATTTATGCATTAGCTCTTTTGGTAATGCAGCTTTATGTCTTGTACTTTAAGTCACTTTCTATGTGAAATCAGCAGTCAAAACCAATGTCGGTGCTGTATAAGTTCTGGCATGAATTAGCAACCACTATGCAGGACTAGAGTCCCTATTGCAGCTGTCCATGTGTCAGTTACAAGTCGTCAGAGATTATTCTACGCCACTACACATATACAAAAATGAGAATGTAAGAAAACTGATATGAAATTTGGAAAATATTTATACTAGGCCTACACTCCATATATCATTCCTACTCTATAATATGAGCATAAAGTAATTAATTATGGCAAATCATGAATCAAAATCTCTGGCAATGTTGTATAAGTTTTGGCATGAATTTAGCAATCACTATGAAAGACTATAATGCCTAATGTAGATAGCTCTTCAATTATTTGCAGAAAGTCGTGAACCACTGTTGAAAACCAGTAGGCCTACACATAAGCAAATATTAGAATCTAATAAATGTAGATATGAATTCGGGAAAAAAAGGTTATTCTACAATTACATTGTCATTCCTGAACTGTACGATTGAGTATAAGTCATTTATCACGTAAAATTACTTTAAAAAATCACTGTCAATCTTGTATAGGCTAAATCATAACTTAAATTTTCCATATTTCTGCAAAACTAGAGTCCTTATTGCAGATGTCCAAGCACGAGTATAAAGTTGTGAATTACTTTTCAAAGCAACAACAACAAAGGAAGCGTGTGAGGCCTAAAATTCTACATCTTTCTACTTACAAATATTTATGCATGAGCTCAGTTGGTAATATAGCTTTATGGCTTGAAAATTGACTGAATTTACATGTCAAACCAGCAAACAAAAGCACTATCAGTGTTGTATAAATCCGATGAATTTAGCAACCACCATGCAGGGCTAGAGTCCCTATTGCATCTGCTCATGTGTCAGTATGAAGTTGTCAAAGATTATTCAACACCGCTACAGCTATCCATACATGAGAATGTACTTAATCTTGAATGGAATTTTGAAAAAAATTACACTACACTAAGTCGTCATTTCTGCCCTCTAAGTGGTAGCGTAAAGTAAGAAATTATGAACAGTCACTAACCTAACGGACTGGCAGTGTTGTATACATCCTGTTATGTAGCTATTTAGCCAATGTTATGCAAGACAAGGGACCCTAATGCACCCCTTCTATTATCTGTTAACAATCGTCAACATTAATGGATTAATGGTCACTGTACACATAAGTAACCATTGGAATCTATAAATTTGGAAAAGAAATATATTCTACAATTCAGTAGCCATTACTGTTCTGTAGCAATCAGTGTAAAGTCATTTCCCATGTCAAACTATTTTAAAAAGCACTCTCGGTATTGTATAAAATCTGTCTTCATTTTTGCAAATTTTTGCAACACTAGAGTTCTCATTGCAGCTGTCTTGGTTTTTAAAGGGTAAAATCCGCATAGAAGATAAAAGTTTTGTAATTTTAAATGGAAATAAAATAAAAGTTACTAATGAAAAAGACCTTCTTAATTTACAATGAGGGAATTTAAATGTCCATTATGTAGTGGAATCTACGAGTGTGAAGTTTTGAATTATTTTTCAAAGCAACAACACCAAAAATAAAAGCCTGGTAGACCTACAATTCTAAATTTTTCTCTACTTGTAAACATTTAAGCATCATATATATTTTGATGTACCGAAGTACATATGATATTTCCATGCACTGCCACCGGGTGTTTGCCTACCACTGCCACCGGGTATTTGTTTTACCACTGCCACCGGGTGTTTGCCCACTTGCAGTGTAAATAAATACATACATATTCTACGTCATCATATGATGAAAGAGTGATGGAACGGCGTGGCTTAGTGGATAAAGCATCAGCACGTAGAGCTGAAAACCCGGGTTCAAATCCCGGCGCCGGAGAGAATTTTTCTCCGTTCCATCACTCTTTCATCATATGATGACGCAGAATATCTGCATGGAAATATCATATGTACTTCGGTACATCAAAATATATATGAAATGCGTAATAAATCACTTTGTGATTTAAGACGGCACCCATACCGTCGGATCCCGGCCAACCAGTCACTCATTCGAGTGCACCTCAACACATGTATGGACTTCGGTCCTGCGTTCATAGACATCTATGACATAGTGGAGAGGGCGGCCACTAGAGGGAACCCAAGAGATGGAGCTTAATCTGAGACGATTCTGACCGGCGTCGGGGTTGTATCCGGCGTGGCTTAGTGGATAAAGCATCAGCACGTAGAGCTAAAAACCCGGGTTCAAATCCCGGCGCCGGAGAGAATTTTTCTCCGTTCCATCACTCTTTCATCATTTAAGCATCAGCTATGTTGGGAATGCAGCTTTATGACTTGTAAATTAAGTCAATTTTTATGTAATATCAGTAATCAAAGCACTTTCAGTGTAATAAAAGTCCTGGAATAAATTTAGAGAACATTCCCTACAGTCCCTATAGCAGTTGTCCAGTGACATGTATAAAGTCGTCAAAATTATTGTACAACAGTAAACGAAAGCTAGCTTGGGAATCTTATAAATCCTGCAATGAATTTGAAAAGAACACTTGTCATATCTGCACTTTAAGTATAAATGTAAAGTAATCTTCATCTTACGATGTTTGGTGATGGTATTCATACCATGGCATGATTGTGACTATAATAGTATTTAAATTCGTAAATGTAAAGTAAATTATTAAGAAAAACCATTAGCAAAGCACTGTCAGATTTCTATAAACCCTTTCATGGATTTAACGATCATTGTGCAAGACTAGACACACTATTGCAGTTTACCAAATGTCAGTTTAAAGTCGTCAAACATTGCTCAACACAGCTTAAATTACTATCAAGCCTTGCAATGTTAAAATTCTTACTTAAAATTTGCAGAAAATTATATTAATCTTCAGTTGTCCTTCCTTCCCCCTCTAAGCATGATTGAAAAGTAATTTATTATGAAAAACCATCAGCAAATACACAATCATATATGAGACCTGGCATGAATTATTATATAAGGATAGCAACCCTATTGCAGGAGTCCAATTGTCATCAAACATTACTCCACTCCACTCCAGTAAATTTAAACAAGCATGAGAATATAATAATTCTTAAAAAGAAATTCAAAGAAATTTTGTACAATACTCTACTCGCATTTCCTGTTTTATCACTATGGGTATAAAATAATTTATAATGCAAAACTATTATCCTAAGCTCTGTCAGTCTCGTACAACTCCTCACATTCATTTAGGAATCAATATACAAGGAAAGAGTCCCTGTTGCAACTCTTCAATCATCTGTATCAAGTCGTGGAACATTATTCAACACCAGTACACCTAAACAGCAATTGAAATGTACTAAACCAGGCAATGAGTTTGAAAAAAATTTATTCTACACTTCAGTTGTCATTCCTGCCCTACAGGATTTAGTGTAAGTCAGTGCTCATGTAAAACTGGGTACTTAAAGAATCACTGGCAGTGTGTATAAACTTTGGCTTAAATTTTGCAAATTGGTGTAACATTGGAATACTTTGTGCACCTGACCGGGTATGAGTATGAAGTGGTGAAATACGTTTCACAGCAACAACACAAAAAAAATCATGTGAGACATGCAATTCTAAATTCTTTCCTACTATAGAAATTTATAGACTAGCTCAGTCGGTAATGCAGCTTGCTACTAGTTTAAGATTAAGTCATTTTATTATGTAAAATAAACAAATAAAATATTGTCAGTGTTGTGTAAGTCCCAACATGAATTTAACAATCATTATGCAAGACTAGAAACCCTATTGCAACTGTCCAATTATCAGCATCATGTCGACAAACACTATTCAACACCAGTACACTTAAGCAAACATTGAACTCCAATAAATCTTGCTACGAATTTGGGAAAAAAATTATTTTACAATTCCCTTCTCTTTCCTGCTCTATACGATTGAGTGTGAAGTAATTTTTCTGGTAGAAGTATTTGAAAAAAAACTAAACTCTCAGTCTTGTATAAAACCTAGCTTAAATTTTGCAAATTAATGCAGCACTGGAGTCCTTATCTCAGCTGTCCAGGTATGAGTATCAAGTCGTGAATTTCTTTTCAAAGCAACTACAACATAAAAACCATGGCAGGCCAACAAAATAATTGTTTTCCAATTAAAAGTCAGTAGAGGAGCTTTGTGTTGCAGATTAAGTCACTTTTCATGCGAGATCAGAAAAAAAAACATTCAGTGCTCTACTAGACCTGCAAGAAATTAGCAACCACAATGCATGACTAGAATCCCTATTGCAGCTGCCCATATGTCAGTATGAAGTCGTCAAAAATTATTCAACACCACTACACCTATACAAACTTGAGAAAATTATAAATATTTCATGGGTTTTGAAAAATATTTTTACTACATTTAAGTCTTCATAGCTGCCTGTAAGTATGATTGTCAAGTAAATCACTATGCTAAATGACCATCAGCGTTGTGCAAGTCCTGGCACGAATTTGGCAATTACTATGCAAGACAAGAGACGCTATTGCAACTTTTTAATTATTTATCTATCGTTAAACATTAATGAACACCAGTACACTTAACTGAGCATGGGTAAGTAATAAATATAGCAATGATTTTGGGAAAAAAAACCTAACTGTTCAGTTGTCTTGCTGTCAGTGTTTTATAAACCCTGACTTAATTCTTGCAAATTGTTGCAACACTGTATTCCTTACTGATACCGTCCAAGTATGGGTATGAAGTCGTGAATTACTTTTCAAAGCAACAACACCAAAAAAAGCATGGGAGGCGTAGAATTTTAAATTTTTCTAGTTGTAAATATTTATGCATCAGATCTTTTGATAATGCAGCTTTCTGTCTTGTAAATTAAGTCACTTTCTATGTGAAATCAGCAATCAAAACCACTGTCAGTGCTGTATAAGTTCTGGCATGAATTAGCAACCACTACGCAGGACTAGAGTCCCTATTGCAGCTGTCCATATGTCAGTATGAACTCGTCAAGGATTAGTCAACAACACTACACCTATACAAACATGAGAATGTAAGAAATCTGATATGAAATTTGGAAAATATTTATACTAGGCCTACACTCCATATATCATTCCTACTCTATAATATGAGTAATTCATTATGGCAAATCATGAATCAAAGTCTGTGGCAGTGTTGTATAAGTTCTGGCATGAATTTAGCAATCACTATGAAAGACTATAATGCCTATTGTAGATAGCGCTTCAATTATTTGCAGAAAGTCGTGAACCGATGTTGAAACCCAGCACATTTAAGGAAATATTAGAATCTAATAACTTTGGATATGAATTCGGGAAAAAAGCTTATTCTACAATTACATTGTCATTCCTGAACTGTACGATTGAGTATAAGTCATTTATCACGTAAAATTACTTAAAAAAATCACTGTCAATCTTGTATAGGCTAAATCATAACTTAAATTTTCCATATTTCTGCAAAACTAGAGTCCTTATTGCAGATGTCCAAGCACGAGTATAAAGTTGTGAATTACTTTTCAAAGCAACAACAACAAAGGAAGCGTGTGAGGCCTAAAATTCTACATCTTTCTACTTACAAATATTTATGCATGAGCTCAGTTGGTAATATAGCTTTATGGCTTGTAAATTCAGTCAATTTTCATGTCAAATCAGCAAACAAAAGCACTATCAGTATTGAATAAATCCGGCATGAATTTAGCAACCAACATGCCGGGCTAGAGTCCCTATTGCATCTGCCCATGTGTCAGTATGAAGTTGTCAAAGATCATTCAACACCGCTACACCTATCCATACATGAGAATGTACTTAATCTTGAATGGAATTTTGAATAAAATTTACGCTACAATATGTCGTCATTTCTGCCCTCTAAGTGGTAGCGTAAAGTAAGAAATTATGAACAGTCACTAACCTAAATGACTGGCAGTGTTGTATACATCCTGTTATGTAGCTATTTAGCCAATGTTATGCAAGACAAGGGACCCTAATGCACCCCTTCTATTATCTGTTAACAATCGTCAACATTAATGGTCACGATACACATAAATAACCATTGGAATCAATAAATTTGGAAAGAAGAGTATTCTACAAGTAAGTAGCCATTCCTGATCTGTAGCAATCAGTGTAAAGTCATTTCCCATGTCAAACTATTTAAAAAAGCACTCTTCAGTATTGTATAAAATCTGTTCTCATTTTTGTAAATTTGTGCAACACTAGAGTCCTCATTGCAGCTGTCATGGTCCTTTTAAGGGTGAAATCCGCATAGAAGATAAAAGTTTTGTAATTTTAAATGGAAATAAAATAAAAAGTTACGAATGAAGAAGATCCTCTTAATTTAGAATGAGGGAATTTAAATGTCCGTTATGTAGTGGAATCTACGAGTGTGAAGTGGTAAATTATTTTTAAAGCAACAACACCAAAAAAAAAGCATGGGAGACCTACAATTCTAAATTTTTCTCTACTTGTAAACATTTAAGCATCAGCTATGTTGGTAATGCAGCTTTATGACTTGTAAATTAAGTCAATTTTTATGTAATATCAGTAATCAAAGCACTTTCAGTGTAATAAAAGTCCTGGAATAAATTTAGAGAACATCATCCAAGACTACAGTCCCTACAGCAGTTGTCCAGTGATATGTATAAAGTCGTCAAAATTATTGTACAACAGTAAACGAAAGCTAGCTTGGGAATCTTATAAATCCTGCAATGAATTTGAAAAGAACAATTGTCATATCTGCACTTTAAGTATAAATGTGAAGTAATCTTCATCTTACGATGTTTGGTGATGGTATTCATACCATGGCATGATTGTGACTATAATAGTATTTAAATTCGTAAATGTAAAGTAATTTATTAAGAAAAACCATTAGCAAAGCACTGTCAGATTTCTATAAACCCTTTCATGGATTTAACGATCATTGTGCAAGACTAGACACACTATTGCAGTTTACCAAATGTCAGTTTAAAGTCGTCAAACATTGCTCAACACAGCTTAAATTACTATCAAGCCTTGCATTGTTAAAATTCTTACTTAAAATTTGCAGAAAATTATATTAATCTTCAGTTGTCATTCCTCCCCACTCTAAGAATGATTAACAAGTAATTTATTATGAAAAACCATCAGCAAAAGCACTGTCAGTCATGTATGAGACCTGGCATGAATTTAACAATTATCATATCAGGATAGAGTCCCTATTGCAGGAGTCTAATTGTCATCAAACATTACTCCACTCCACTCCAGTAAATTTAAACAAGCATGAGAATATAATAATTCTTAAAAAGAAATTCAAAGAAATTTTGTACAATATTTCAGTTGCATTTCCTGTTCTATCACTAGGGGTATAAAATAATTTATATTGAAAAATTATTATCCTAAGCACTGTCAGTCTCGTACAACTCCTCACATTAATTTAGGAATCAATATACAAGGAAAGAGTCCCTGTTGCAGCTCTTGAATTATCTAGTATGAAGTCGTGGAACATTATTCAACACCAGTACACCTAAACAACAATTGGAATGTACTAAACTGTGCTATGAGTTTGAAAAAAATTTATTCTACACTTCAGTTGTCATTCCTGCCCTACAGGATTTAGTGTACAGTCAGTGCTCATGTAAAACTGGGTACTTAAAGAATCACTGGCAGTGTGTATAAACTTTGGCTTAAATTTTGCAAATTTGTGCAACATTGGAATCCTTTACGCACTTCACCAAGTCTGAGTATAATGTGGTGAAATACGTTTCACAGTAACAACACAAAAAAGCATGTGAGACATGCAATTCTAAATTCTTTCCTACAATAGAAATTTATGTACTAGCTCAGTCGGTAATGCAGCTTGCTACTAGTTGTGGATTGAGGCAATATTTTATTATTTAAAATAAACAAACAAAATATTGTCAGTGTTATGTAAGTCCTAACATGAATTTAACAATCATTATGCAAGACTAGAAACCCTCTTGCAACTGTCCAATTATCAGTATCATGTCGACAAATACTATTCAATGCCAGTACACTTAAGCAAACATTTTGGGAAAAAATTTACTCTATTTAGCAATTTTTCTGGTAAAAGTATTTGAAAAAAAAATTACTCTCGGTCTTGTATAAAGCCTGGTTTAAATTTTGCAAATTTATGCTACACTAGAGTCCTTATTTCAGCTGTCCTGGTATGAGATCAAGTCGTGAATTTCTTTTCAAAGCAACTACAACATAAAGAACATGGCAGGCCAACAATTCTAATTGTTTTCCCAATTATAAATATTTATGCAAGAGCTCAGTCTGTAACGGAGCCTTGAGTTGTAGATTGTCACTTTTCATGTAGGATCACAAAACAAAAAACCACTCAGTGCTCTACTAGATCTGCATGAAATTAGCAACCAAATGCAGGAATAGAGTCCGTATTGCAACTGCCCATATGTCAGTATGAAGTCGTTAAAGATGATTCAACACCACTACACCTATACAAACTTGAGAAAGTGATAAATATTACATGGGTTTTGAAAAATATTTGTTACTTACTTACTTACTTACTTACTTACTTACAAATGGTTTTTAAGGAACCCGGAGGTTCATTGCCACCCTCACATAAGCCCGCTCTCGGTCCCTATCCTGAGCAAGATTAATCCATTCTCTATCATCATATCCCACCTCCCGCAATCCATTTTAATATTATCCTCCCATCTACGTCTCGGCTCTGCAAAAGATCTTTTTCCGTCCAGCCTCCCAACTAACACTCTATATGCATTTCTGGATTCACTCATATGTACTACATGTCCTGCTCATCTCAAACGTCTAGAATTAATGTTCTTAATTATGTCAGGTGAAGAATACAATGCATGCAGTTCCGTGTTGTGTAAGAAAAATATTTGTACTACATTTAAGTCTTCATTCCTGCCTATAAGTATGATTATCAAGTAAATCACTATGCTAAATAACTGTCAGAGTTGTGTAAGTCCTGGCACGAATTTGCCAATTACTATGCAAGACAAGAGACCCTATTGCAACTCTTCAATTATTTATCTGTCGTCAAACATTAATGAACACCAGTACACTTAACTGAGGATGGGTAAGTAATAAATATAGCAATGAATTTGGGGGAAAAAAAACCTAACTGTTCAGTTGTTTTGCTGTCAATGTTGTATAAACCCTGACTTATTTCATGCAAATTGTTGCAACACCGCATTCCTTACTGTCTCTGCCCAAGTATGAGTATGAAGTCGTGAATTACTTTTCAAAGCAACAACACCGAAAAAAGCACGGGAGGCATAGAATTTTAAATTTTTCTACTTGTAAATGTTTATGCGTCAGACCTTTTGGTAATGCAGCTTTATGTCTTGTAAATTAAAGCACTTTTTATGTGAAATCAGCAATCAAAACCACTGCATAAGTCGTGGCATGAATTTGGCAACCACTAAGCAAGACTAGAATTACTATTGCAGCTGTCCATATCTCAGTATCAGTAGCAGCCCGCGGTTACAAAGGTTAGCAGTTCTGCATGAAAAATAGTGTATTTAGCAAACGCATGCTGTTCATTGCATCTAAATCGGATAACGCGTGTAATTACAGTCCCTTCTCGAAGTTGACTGTGCACCCGAAATTGTACTCCAGCCATCCGTGCGCTACACCTCTCCCACCTGGTACAACTAGTCACGTAGTGGAGATGTGCCCCACATTCTTTTCTAGTTTTTTTTTTTTTTTAAGTAAAATTAAATAAATCCTTCACTCTGGTGTTTGCCCATGTATTTTCTCCTCTAAACAGAATACATGGGCGGGGGAGAAAGCGTTTTCATGAGCGCAGCAAAAAACCAATCGTTTCCATTACACATTTCGGTATTGAAATGACTAGTAGGCTACATGATTTCCTCGACTTTTTCCAGAAATTTCAATATTTAAATTTTGTGTAGTACATCTTAATTTCTTAAGTTAACGTGCAATTTCTCTTTTAATTTCGAAAAGGGTTGGTCGATTAGGTTTTCATTTCATTCATTTTTAATATAAAATATTTCCTTAGACACACTGACTAATCACATCACACCACCCACAGTACTACAACAATCTGGAACTGTAATGATATACAGAAGCCTGTGTGTTCTAACGCAGGTCATAAAGAGATGAGGGTGTTGGCGGTTCTTTTGTATATTCGGAGAGAGCTGCTTCGGTTGCAGCTCTAATGCAGTCTTATGGGACGGTGAAGAAAACCAGTTTTCTGCTGCCGACTACCCTACGTTGAACTTCAGGAACTGCTGATCACAGATCCGAAAAGTACACTACAGCTAAAATTCTTGAGCAGTTCAAGGCTCCTACAGACAGTAAAATCTCGAATCAAAGGAGAATGATTTGGAAAAATATATGAAACAATGAACTAGATTACGTAAAAGCACGTTTTACATTTTTAATTTTTTGAGGTCCATTTAAATGGCGGTTCTGCAGCTCTGCAGTTCTTATTGTAGAGCTGCCCCTGGTCAGTATGAGGTCGTCAAAGATATTCAACCTCACTACACATACATAAACATGAGAATGTATTAAATCTGGCATGGAATTTCGATAAAGCCGTCATTCCTTTCCAGTACGTATGAGCATAAAATAAGTTATTGTGAAAAGTCACTCAGCAAAATGACTGTCATTGTATTATAAATCCTCGCATATATTTAGCAGTTATTATGCAAGACAAGAGACACTATTGCAAATCTTCAATTATCTGTAGGAAGTCATCGAGCACTATTAAACACCAGTACACCCAAGCAAATATAGGATTCTAATAAATCTTGCTACGAATTTGGGAAACATTTATTCTACAATACACCTGTCATTACTGCCCAATGGAACACGTCCTACTTCAATGTAATAACACCAACAATAAACTGCAGGAAATAATGAAAACCACTCATTACATGAAATTCTCACCAATCCACAGCTCTGGAAAATTGCATATTTCATTTACAGTGGACATTGTGTAATCAGCTTATAGCTGGACACACATATTAAGAAGTAAGAAGTAAGTAAGTTGTCATTTCTGCCCTACAGAATTGAGTACAAAGTCATTATTCAAAAATTATTTTAAAAAATCACTGTCAGTGTTTTAAAAGCCTAGCTTAAATTATGCAACACTGGAGTCCACATTGCAGCTGTCTAAGTGTGAGTATGAAGCCGTGAATTACTATTGAAAGCAACAACACCAAGAAAGAAAAAGGAAACATAGGAGACATACAATTCCACATTCTTTCCTATTGTAGAAATTCATGCATGAACTCAGTCGGTAATGCAGCTTTCTGAGTTGTAGATTGTCATTTTTTTTTGTAAAATCTGTAAACAAATACACTGTCAGTGTTGTGCAAGTCCTGTCTTGAATTTAGCAATCCCTATGAAAGACTAGAGCCCCTAATGCAGCTGTCCATGAGTCAGAAAAAGTCGTCAAAGATTATTCAACAACACTACACCTATTATGCAAACATGAGAATGTAATAAATACTGCATTTGGAAAATATCTATGCTATATTGCTACATCATTGCAGCTCTATATGTATGAGCATAAAAAGTTCATTATGGAAAATCAATACTCAAAATCTTTGTCAGTGTTGTGTAAGTACTCGCATGAATTAAGCAATCATTATGCAAGACTCCAATCCCTATTCCAGTTCTCCAATTATCTGTAGTAAGTCGTGAAACGTATTTTAACAATCTTTTATCGAGTAAACCAACACAGTAGGAGAATATGGACATTAGTAATGACGTTTTTAATGATGAAGGTCTAATAAACAAAGAAGAAGAAGAAGAAGAACCACCCAAAATGGAAGAGATACAAAGCACAATAGCTAGGATAAGGAATGATAAAGCTCCAGGAACTGACAATCTGCAGGCGGAATTGTTCAAGCAAGCAGAAGAATGCCCCAAACAGATACATGAAGTCATAAGTCAAGTTTGGACATATGAAACCAAAAGATTGGAAAATCAGTATTATATTATGTCCTATACTAAAAAACGGGGACCCCTTATAATGTAGCAATTATACAGACATCACTCTGCTGAGCAATGTCTTTAAAATTCTCTCAAATGTTCTTTATAAAAGACTATCTAAATATATAAATATAAATTTATAAATCTTCTCACCATTCGTGAGCTGCCACAAGGGACAAAGAGTACTTAACCATAGAAATTTTTACAAGTTCATGAAAAACCATTGATTTTGTTTTAACAATGAAATTCCTACAAGTACATAACTGCAAATGTGATTTTTTGAGATTAGTGAAAATATACCTATTTTTTTTAGAAAGGTAAGTGTTACAAAAAAGTAAAGAGAAATCAGAAATTACCAATGTGGATTTAGGCCCAACAGATCGACCATAGAACAGATATATACACTCAGACAAATTTCAGGTAAAACTAACGAATACGACGTAACGACACACCATCTATTCATTGACTTCCAAATGGCGTATGATACTATTAATAGGCAACAACTATATCAAGCAATAGCAGCACTGAAAATACCTAATAAACTCATTAGAACTAGCCCAGATGACAATGAAAGAAACTATAAATTGTATTAAGATCCAGTCAGACTTATCAGGGGAATTTGAAACCAGCAGAGGTATAAGACAAGGAGATGCATTGGCCTGCTTGCTGTTTAACATAGCCTTGGAAAAAGCGATCAGAGAATCAGGAATACAGACAACTAACACAATATGCTATAAGTCTGTTCAAGTTCTGGCATTCGCAGACGACCTAGATATTATTGCTAGGTTACAGAAAGCACTAGAAGAGGCATTTATCTCCCTGGAAAAGGCAGCAAAGATAATGGGATTGAGAGTTAATGAGAGCAAGACTAAATACATGCAAAGGAAGTATTATTAATAAAGCACCAACATATCTTACAATTGAAAATTACAAATTTGAATATGTAAAAAATTTTATATATCTTGGCTCCATGATCAATAATGACAACGACAGCAGTATTGAAATTAACAGAAGAATATCTATAACAAATAAATGTTACTTTGGATTACTGAAATATATTAAATCGAAATTCTTAACAATCTCAACTAAAATAAGAATATATAAAAACGCTTATTAGGCCAGTGTTGACGTATGCCTCGGAAACTTGGACTATGAACAAACAGGACATCAGAAGACTTAGATCTTCGAGAGGAAAATTCTGAGAGCAATTTATGGGCCCGTCAAAATAAATAATGAATGGAGAATTAGATATAATAAAGAAATATACGATCTGTTTAAGGAGCCAGATAGTATAACAGTTATTAAAATTGGTCGATTGCAGTGGGCTGCACACCTGGTAAGAATGGACGATACTAGACCCGCTAAAAGAGCCTTTACATCCAATCCTGGAGGAAGCAGATCCAAAGGAAGACAGAGGAGCATGTGGGAGGATAATGTATACGAGGATGCCAACTTTATTGGTGCACGAATGTGGACAGTCAAGGTCAGAAGTAGAGACGGCTGGAATAAAATACTGAGGAAGACTAGGACTCTCAATGGGTTGTTGAGCCAATGATGATGATGATGATGATGATGATGATGATGATGATGATGAAGTCGTGAAACACTACTGAACACCAGTACACTTATGCAAATATTGGAATCTAATAAATCTTGCTATGAATTTGGGAAAAAATTTATTCAACCCTTCAGTTCTAATTCCTGCCCTATAGGATTGAGTATGAAGTCACTTCTCAAGTAAAATTACTTAAAAAATCACTGCCAGTCTTCTATAAACTCTGACTAAAATTGGAAATTTATGCAATACTGGAGATCTTACTGCAACCATCCAAGTGTTAGTACGAAGTCGTGAATTACTTTTCAGAACAACAATGACAACTACAACAGCAATGACAACGACAACGACAATGACAACAACGATGACAGCAACAATGACGACAATGACAAAAATAGTAATGACAACAACGATGACAGCAACAAGGGCGACAATGACAACAACGGTAATGACAACAATGGTAATGACAACAACGATGACAGTAACAAGGGCGACAGTGACAACAACGACAATAACAACAATAACAACGACAATGACAGAGACGACGACAATAACAACAATGATGACAGCAACGACAACGACAATGACAGCAACAAGGGCGACAATGACAACGACAATGACAACAATTACAGCAACAACGACAATGACAATTATGACAACGACAATGACAACAACGATGGCCGCAACGACGACAATGACAATGACAACAACGATGACAGCAACAAGGACAACGACAATGACAACAACAATGACAGCAACGACAACAACAATGACAGCAACGACAACAACAATGACAGCAACGACAACGACAATGACAGCAACGACGACAATGACAACAACAATGACAGCAACGACAACGACAATGACAGCAACGACGACAATGACAACAACAATGACAGCAACGCAACAACAATGACAGCAACGACAACAACGACAACGACAACAACAATGACAGCAACAATGACAGCAACGACAACGACAATGACAGCAACGACGACAATGACAACAACAATGACAGCAACGACAACGACAATGACAGCAACGACGACAATGACAACAACAATGACAGCAACGCAACAACAATGACAGCAACGACAACAACGACAACGACAACAACAATGACAGCAACAACGACAACGACAACAACGACAGCAACAAGGACGACAATGACAACAACAATGACAGCAACGACAACAATGACAATGACAACAACAATGACAGCAACGACGACGACAATGACAACAACAATGACAGCAACGCAACAACAATGACAGCAACGACAACAACGACAACGACAACAACAATGACAGCAACAACGACAGCAACAAGGACGACAATGACAACAACAATGACAGCAACGACAACAATGACAATGACAACAACAATGACAGCAACGACAACGACAATGACAACAATGACAGCAACGACAAAAACGACAATGACAACAATGATGACAGCAATGACAACAACGACAATGACAACAACGACAATGACAATGACGACGACGACAACAACAACAAAGCAGGGGAGACCTACAATTCCTAATTTTTCTACTTGCAAATATTTATGCATGAGCTCAGTTATTAATGCAGCTTAATGACTTATAGATTAAGTCACTTTTTGTATGAAATCTGTAAACAAAGACACTGTCAGTTTATATAAGATTTGGCATGAATTCAGCAACAACTATCCAGGACTACAGTCCTTATTGCAGCTGTCCATGTGTCAGTATGAAGTCATCAAAGATTATTCAACACCACTATACTGATACAAACATGAGAAAGTAATAAATTTTGTATGGAGTTTGCAAAATATTTATGCAACAGTTAAGTCGTCATTCCTGCCCTGTAAGCATAAACATAAAGTAAGTTATTATGAAAAATCACTAATCTAAAAGAAAGTCAGTGTTGTATAAGTTCTGGCATGTATTTAGCAATGATTATCCAACAGACCCAATTGCAACTCTTACTGCCCTATAGGAATGGTTGAAAAGTAATTTCCCATGTAAAACTAGTTTTAAAAAAACACTGTCAGGGTTGTATAGACTCTGCACTAATTTTTGCAACACTAGAGTCCTTACTTCTTCTGTCCAAGTATAAGTATGAAGTCGTGAATAACTTTTCAAAAAAAAAAAAAAAAAAACATGGAAGCTATACAATTCCACATTCTTTCCTATTGCAGAAATTTATGCATGAGCTCAGTCGGTAATGCAGCTTTATGAGTTGTAGACTGTCATTTTTATGTAAAATCGGCAAACAAATCACTGTCAGTGTTGTATAAGACCTGGCATGAATTTAGCAATCATAATATAGGACTAGAGTCCCTATTGCAGCTGTCCATGTGTTAGTATGAAGTAGTCAAAGATTATTCATCTCCACTATACCTATACAAACTTGAGAAAGTAATAAATCTTGCATGGAATTTGGAAAAAATTTATACTAAGCAGCTGTCTAAGTGTCAGGATCAAGCAGAGCAAGGGCAAGCCAGGGTGTCTCCCAGATACTTTTTTCTGTAACCTGGTAGCACCCTGCTTCTTTATTTTCACTTCTTAAAATAATAATTATCTTACTGTCGCCTTATTAAACTCTGTATTTGAAAGTTCGGACACTGTTTGCGAAATGCCCTGTTACAATTTTGCTTACACCTGCACCGCTGGTATCAAGCCGTCAACTTTTATTCAACAAGCAAGAGTATGCAAAGCATGGGAATGTAATAAATCTTAGTACGAATTTTAAAAAATATTAACAACATACAAAGGTTCAGTTGTATGTTAAAGTATTAGCGTCAAGTCATTTATCATGTAAAACTTAAAACGAAAGTACAGCCTACTGACATGAAGTCAGCGATTTATATTATTATTATTGTAGTTCTTGTCGTCATTCTTATCATTGTCCTTTTCGTGATTATCGTGCTCTATGATCTGATTATTGTGATACTTGTTGACCTTGTCATTGTGCTTATGTTGTTCTTTATCATAGTTCTTGTAGTCTTTGTCATTGTCTTTATTTTGCTTATTTGTTCTTTTTCTTCTCCTTTTTCTTTTAATTTAAAGGTGTAATTTCGATTATAGCACTTGGGTACGAATGGCTCATTGTTCACCCCATAACGTTTAAATCAACCCAAAAGACCGCAATGCGACAGCAAGCTTTGCGATACGTCTGGATTTAATTTCCTGAAATTCCTCAAAGGACAATGTGTTTCCCAAGATACCGGTAACGACACTTGATTAGGCTTAGACCCGGGCAATCCAGCAAAATGCAAAGCGATGACTCAACTTTCATTCCACGTACGACATTCCACATGACTTTTTCAAATCAGTTGGGCATCAAGGATTATACCTAGATATTTAACTTATTTATTTAAAACTAAGTCCTTATCATATAAAAAAACTCTTGGTATATTTCCCATATTTTGGTCATGGCCTCTGTCATAATCTTTATCACAGTCCTTATTGTAGTGTTTATTGTGGTCTGTATCATGATATTTATCATGGTCCTTGTTGTAGAGTCGTCGTTTTTGTGGTCCTTCTCTTTGTCGTGATCATTATAATGTCCTTGTTGTCTTTTTGATGATCCTACTTTTGTCATTTTAGAATAATATTGTTTTCCACATCCTGCAGGTGATTTTTGTATTATAACATACTCATAAATAAATATAAATAAATTATAATACACAACTGATAAAATTTTGCATTGGTGTGTACTTTGGAGTAGTCACGACAAAAGTGGGAGTCAATTGAAAATACGCATGCACCGCTGAATTTAGTCCTGTACGACTATGTCTATAACATATCTCATACAATACAATTCCCGGATAAACTGACTCATAGATACCAATTATAACCGAAATCCGTATAACAGATTAAGAAAAACTGCCACACACAAAGAGGTGGTATTAGGGGAGTCAAAATCTAGAAATAGTTGCTCGGCAGCACAATACCTTGTCTTTCTCTGTTCTTTCTATAATGGAAAACTGAAAGCAATTTACTTTTAAATAACCATCACGTGTATCACTTGTAACTAATTCAACAGTTCATAGTATAAATACTCGTCAAAAAATTACTTCATTGGCAAGTCTATCGTACTATCAAAAAAGAGTGAGTTATATGGCAGTAACAATGTTTAATAACCTCCCTATGGATATAAAAAAATCTAATTTAAAACTTCTGTAGCCTATACAGGATGATTTACGACTAATGACCCGCGCTTTAGGAATAAATTCTACAGGCTATTTTGGCATAAAATGTCATATGAACAGTTAAGAAATTACAGCTGATTGAATCCTATGAATGGGTGCTGAACCCTTAACTAATTTCAGCAGAATTATTACCTTTACTTCATTCAGATACTAAATAACCTAAGATGTTGATACGGAGTAGTAAAATAACTCACTAATCCTACGAATATAGCAGTAGTCTTGAGTAGAACTAGGAATTGTGCACTTGAAATACAAAGAAATATCAATTCAAACTACTGTACTACAGCAATCACAAAATAAACATATCTCAGTTTGAAACACAATATAAACATACCACAGTTGGAAGCGGATGTTGCCTCCTCCACTTCGATATCCTTGGCCACACATATGTAGCATTCCGTGCCTTGGCACGGCTGTACCTGAAAATCACCTGACCTATCTTCTTCCCTTTCCCCCCGTACTTCACGTCAATGCGCAACCCTCCATCTAGTTTAATTTCCTATGTTTCTATTATGACGCAACTCCAAACCCTGATTCACATTAAGACGTTCGGATTTTTATAAATCATTCTCAAACTAATAATAATCGAACTCATGTTCATATGACATTTTATGCTGAATATCACCTATAGAACCGATTCCTAACGCGACCTGTATAGCTGATACTAACGCTTTAGTATATTTAAACTAGGCTGCGACTATGAATTACGACTTTGACTTTGTAGTACTATTACGATTTGTTGACATATTCCTATCCTGTCTGTGAAGCGGTATACAAATACAATACAATACAAAGATACTGATATTTCAAAGAGTAACACTTTACCAAATCCAGTCCAGGTGGCGAGAGCATCTCCCTGCAAAGAATAAACATTTCCCATTACACAAGAGTCAAAACAATACACTATTACAACACCACACTCAACAATTAAAAGTCACAGACATGTTAAGGGGAGGCAGAGGTGAATATTTCAAAATCTACAAAATTTATCCGATTTGTTTGAAATTGATCATGGATACTAAGTATGTTATTAGTAATGGACATACCAAGTTTCAACTTTCTAAGTACAATAGTTCTGTAAATATTAATAATTTTATAAAACTTTATATCGTTTGATGTAAAATGCTCCATGCACCATATTATAAGAAATTTTCAATATTTATTTTTATTTATATGTTCAGAGAAGGTGTATAAATAATGATAAGTATTAGTTTATTATGGGAATAATATAGTAATACAGTTATCTTGGTTTTAATTTCATACTTTTAAGGGCACAAAACCAAAAACTAACATCGGAATATCAAAATAAAGATAATAAAAATGGAAAAAAACAAATTTTCATTTTTTCATCAGTTTTGTTCGAAAATTTCACCTCTGCCTCCCTTTAAAAGATATAAACAATAAGAGACTGATAGTACAAAAGAGAATATGGAGGGGGATATGAGACATTGCAAATATTAGGGATCTACATGCAAAATACACGTTTCGACACTCTTTGCAAGTTGACTCCTAATACCCCAAGCACTTCACATCTTGTCAAGGTGTGAATGTGGAATATGAGCCAAACCTCGTCCACTTTGGCCACTGATATGGATGCACCCATTGTGCAAATTTAAAGTTTTGATGTAGGCGATAAACGGCCAGAAAATTTTGAAGCCCTCTCCTTCTAACACGCACTCTAATCCACGACAAGGAATCCTGCAGCTCCAATCCTTTCTCGGTTTATTCGGATACTATTCTCATACACTCCTTACTTTGCTACCTAATATATTTAAATGAACTTACAAAGAAAGATAGCCCGTTTGATTGTAATGAACTCCAGCCAATGGTATCCAATTTGAGATATTGACGAGCTCTTTTTAATGATCTATTCTAAAGTACCCTAATTTTAAGTGACCATACTAGCAACAGATGCATCACACACATCACTAGAAGCTACTTCGTTACAAAAAATAAGAAATATATTATTACCATCCCATGCCATTACACATCCAGAGATCTCCCACAGTACAACCATATTCTATCCATATTTCGAGTGACTTCACTTTTAAATACAATGTAGAAACAGCCTGAATGTTTTGTGGTGCTTATTACTTTATATACACACAGCATGGGGGATTGTTACACAAATTTATCTACACAACAGATAAGCTTAAGTACCGATAGAAACTATATGCATTGTTAAAATGCACAAAGGTTCTTACAACTTCCTTAATGATATACATTGTAGCTTTTGTAGAAATATTCAGTAATATATTTTGCACAAAAATTAAAAGCTACATTTTCTTAATGTGAAATAACAACGAATTTTTACTTTTTGTGCGAGATAACACCAAATCTTTAAACTGAAATTTAACATTTTTGTTCACTGTGAAACAGAATCCCTACTCATACCAAAAGTCAGGGAGATATGAGTGAAGGTATTTACATATCTGATAGGCTACAAATACGAGAGAGAGTCAAAGAGTAACCTTAATAATTGTTTTATTAATTGCATATGTACAATAAGACTACAAACACTTCAACACTTTTCAACATAGTATAACACGAACATTTGCATTGAACATACTGGGGACTATGTTGAAAAGTGTTGAAGTGTTTGTAGTCTTACTGTACATATTCAATTAATAAAACAATTATTAAGGTCACTTTTTTGACTCTCCTTCGTATATTGATGTGCAGATTTTGTGTACATTGGAAGAAAAATAGTGCCCAAACAATTTTTGAAGAATTAAAAAAAACATGCACTTCCATGAACATCTCAAAATTAATTTCTTTACATCACCATTATTTTCTCCCTACAATCGCAAAGATGATCAGGTATAATATGAATGCACAAAAGCCCCTGACACTCTAGACACCCAGGCAATTTTTCTTCCTCAAGAAAAATTCACTGAGAGTCGACCCCAGGAATCGAACCCAGGACACCAAAACCTTTGATAATTTACTATTTTATTATTAGAATTTTATACCTCCAACTGCTAAAACAGCGTTGTAAATAATGATTTACGAAAGTATTAAATATGTGATTTTGAACATACGACAGTATTTTACTGGGGGTGCAAACCTACATGAAACTTAGTTCAACACCCGTAGACTAAATTTGAATCTTTTGACAAAAAAACATTGCTATTTCAGATTAGAGTTAACATACACAGTAATACATAAAAAATAATATAGATGTCAGTCTAAAAGACACCTCAAAACAGAGGTCTGCAAACTGGTCATCATGCTGATGAGAGTTGTGAGGGTATTGAATACAATCCGCTAAACACTGGGAACATCAAAGAGACAAAGGGGGCATTTATCTATCAATGATGGTGTACAAAAATTTAGTGTTCTTCATGTTTCACTAAACTGTTTATAATTTACCTACATACTCTAAGTATTTAAGTTTAAAATTTATATTCTTCCATTTTATCTTAATTTTTACTGTGTCAAAAATATATAGTGAGATTATAATTGGCTAATATTCCTCCATTATCAAGTAAGTTTTCGTCTTTTTAAATTATTATTATTATTATTATTATTATTATTATTATTATTATTATTATTATTATTATTATTATTATTATTATTATTTTACAATTTTAATTAAAAAATGTTCCAAAATGCAAACATAGCTACTATCTTGGCAGCAAATAAAGAAAAGGGATAGATATTTTGCTTTCAGAAGTATCATTTTAAATAAATATAAATCCAACGATTGCATTGTGTTTTCAAATGTATCAGTCTGTAAATCCGCTTCTTTCAGATAACTGACTCATTCATTCCTTAACAAGTCAACAGGTTCAACACTTTCCTGGTGAAATGCGGGAATTCTCGTGTGCTTAGTGTTATTACTCGCTACATTCTATGCTGCTCTACGGTTTTAACTTACAATATTTGCCAGAATAAAGAAAATTAATAATAGTGAAAAAATCTCGGTTTGAGAATATTCCCAAAAACATCCGGAATATTCACAAATCAGTGTTGCCATATTTAGCGATAAGACACTAAATCTAGGTAATTTTGAATCAGTCTCAGCGACAAATTTTGTAAAATACGATTAGCGACTTTTCTACTGATTTTTATATTCTTCCACCTTTTTCTTTCTTTTATAAGTTAAAACACTCAACTGAAGTCATGTACTTCTTGGTTTTAAAACAGGCATGGGTGCATCTAATGATTCATACGTAAAAGCTCTGATCTCATACATTTGTGATCAGTGATCAGGGGCGAAAGATGCTGATTCAATGATTGTTAAGTCTCTCTCAATGCTACTGCTTCAACACCCATAAATGGTGGTAACTTTGATTGACATGTGATGAGTCGCAAGATGCAGCTAATGTAATCTTGGTTCTTCCCCGTAACGTGGAGATTTTCCACTCCGAACCGCCCCTATGCAATTGACTTTTGGAATTTTGTGTCGACTGTTAGTGTGAAGCAAATGAGATTGTAGTTTATGCTGATTTTGATATATTTAATATATATATATATTAAAAAAGTGTTACAATTTGGTAGAAAGTGTAGTGTCAATGATTGGATCAAGTGCAGTGTATTCACAATCAGCTGTTCCCACACTTCCACCTCAACTTCACAGCCGTCAACAACACGACCAGACACCACAGAAGATGACAACGACAAGGAAATGATGTTTTGCCCTGCATCGATATGTTTTTCTTATTTTTATTTAGTGATATTTATTATTAATTTTTAGCGACATTTCTGGGAATTTTTTAAAAACTTTGGAGAGATTTAGCTAATTTTTGTTGAAAAGTTAGCGAGATTGTAGGGCGATATGTTGGCAACAGTGTCTCAAATCTCTTCCCCCAGGAATACACCCATGTCTCAACACTATGTAGCTCCCAGGTGTTTCATAGAGATTTAGTCAGTTACAACAAATATCCCAATAGTACACAGAAGTAACATTCTTATAAGACATTGTAATACTCACATGATGCAGAAGTCCAGCAGCTTTGCATTGGCTAGGCATCTGGGACGCGGCAGCACGCGACACTGAACGTCCAAGTCTAATTTGTCTAAGTCCTGGGTTCTGAAATTTGTGACAGTCTAGAAGAGGTTAGTTTAGGCTTTTCATATGTCTTGCATATACGAGTCTGTGATATATTGGACTGCGACTGATTAGGTTAGTCGAGTTTAGTCTTTTGGTATGTCTTGCATATGCTAAGTGAAGTGAAATGTCCGTTTGGCAATCATTCTGAAGTGTTGTTGTTTAGTCAACTGTACGAAGAAAGGATTCAACCTCATAAGTGAGAACAATAAGATATCACTTACGAGGCAACTAAATAAAGGGTAGAAGGGCCAATTCTACCTCTTTATTCTTTCGAAATCCAACTTCTGATATGGTTTTAAGTGAAGTGACGTCCTGTATGAATTCTTCACATTTCAAAGTACGTTCTCTCTCAAAAGTAGTCAATTCTTCCACTGTTTTCGTCAAAAAAGTCTTTCAGTGCCGCGTACTATAGAAACCCCGGTCAGGTTCTATCTGGAAAGAAAACAAAAAATAGGTGCACTGTACTTTGACTGTAACAACACACACTTCTATAGTACACAGACGTAATACTCTAGAAAGGCACTGCAATACTCACCGGTCTTCTACGGAGGCATTCTTCTGCGGAGCATCTGGGCCACGGCAGCCTGACATCCAGGTGGTTGATTCTGCAGTTCTTCCTTAGAGGCAAGAAAATAAAACGGGTACAATGTAGTTGACCAGTTACATCAAGAATTTCAGTAGTACACAGAAGTAAATTCTGGTAAGACACTGCAATACTCACAGGTATTCTTCTCCGGAGATATTCTTCTGCGGAGGTATTCTCCTCCACAGATATTCTTCTTTCTTCTGCGGTGGTTTCTTCTTTCTTCTGCGGTGGTTTCTTCTTTCTTCTGCGGAGCATCTGGGGCATGGCAGCCTGACGTTCAAGTGATTCTGCAGTTCTTCCTTAGAGACAACAAAACAAAACGGGTGCATGTAATTGACCAGTTACATCAAGAATTTCAGTAGTACACAGAAGTAACATTCTGGTAAGACACTGCAATACTTACAGCTTTGTTAGTTATGGTGCAGAACTCCATCAATTACAGCAACAGCATCTGCACAGCGTTGGGCAGGTATTCTTCCTGCGGAGGTATTCTTCTTTCTTCTGTGGTGGTTTCTTCTTTCTTCTGCAGAGCATCTGGGGCATGGCAGCCTGACATTCAAGTGATTCTGCAGTTCTTCCTTAGAGACAACAAAACAAAACGGGTGCAATGTAGTTGATCAGTAACATCAAGAATTTCAGTAGTACACAGAAGTAACATTCTGGTAAGACACTGCAATACTTACAGCTTTGTTAGTTATGGTGCAGAACTCCATCAATTACAGCAACAGCATTGGGTCGACTTAAAGCATCTGCACAGCGTTGGGCAGATATTCTTCCTGCAGAGGTATTCTTCTTTCTTCTGCGGTGGTTTTTTCTTTCTTCTGCGGAGCATCTGGGGCATGGCAGCCTGTTGTTCAAGTGATTCTGCACTTCTTCCTTAGAGACAACAAAACAAAACGGGTACAATGTAATTGACCAGTTACATCAAGAATTTCAGTAGTACAAAGAAGTAACATTCTGGTAACATACTGCAATACTTACAGCTTTGTTAGTTATGGCGCAGAACTCCATCAATTACAGTTACAGCATTGGGTCGACTTAATGCATCTGCACAACGTTGGGCAGGTATTCTTCCTGCGGAGGTATTCTTCTTTCTTCTGCGGAGCATCTGGGGCATGGCAGCCTGTCGTTCAAGTGATTCTGCAGTTCTTCCTTAGAGACAACAAAACAAAACAGGTGAAATGTAGTTGAACAGTTACAACAAGGATTTCTGTAGTACACAGAAGTAAATTCTGGTATTGTATTGTATTTGATTGCCAGCATTTACATCCATGTAATGTGGACCTCACAATTTTTGTATCTGGTGCCATAATTACGTTCATTACAGATATACCTTATATAGACGCTCTTTAAATTGATCAATTCTTTCCATCTCTAAAAAACCTAACAGCTTGATTTAGATCATTCGACAATTCTCACCTTTAAAAACTTAACAACTTCATTTAGATCATCCTAAATTGCCACTTTTACGACTCTGTTCTTGATTTTCAGTACACTTATATCGAACATATACTGTTTCTGATAATACTTGTTACTAAAACATTCTACCCCATTGTCCCAATAAGTTCATTATTATGTCTGTTTCTTGTGTACATTTCATTTTCAGATCTCACTAATTTTCTACCTATTATACTTGCTATCCTAGCTAGCCACCTCCGCCAGACTCCTCACCTATTTTCAGTTATCTCTCTCGTTATACTTAATTTCCTATTACACTTCTCTAATTCATTCAGAATTGACACTTTTAACACTCTGTTCCTGATTTTCAGATCACTTAGACTATATCGAACAGACACTGTTTCTAATAATACTAGATACTAAAACTTATTACACCATTGTCCAATATTCTCGTTATTATGTCTGTTTCATGTGTACCTTTCATTTTCCGATCTCAATAATTTAGTAAATTCTGGTAAGACACTGCAATACTTACAGCTTTGTTAGTTATGGTGCAGAACTCCATCAATTACAGCAACAGCATTGGGTCGACATAATGCATTCCTGCTGAGGTATTCTTCTCTCTTCTGCGGTGGTTTCTTCTTTCTTCTGCAGTGGTTTCTTACTTCTTCTGCGGTGGTATTCTTTCTTCTGCGGAGCATCTGGGGCATGGCAGCCTGACGTTCAAGTGATACTAAAGTTCTTCTTTAGAGACAACAAAACAAAATGGGTGCAATGTAATTGACCAGTTACAACAAGAATTTCAGTAATACACAGAAGTAAATTCTGGTAAGACACTGCAATACTCACAGTTCCGTCAGTTATGATGCAGCACTGCATCAATTACAGCCACAGCTCTGGGTCAATGCGACACATCTGCACAGCGTTGGGCAAGGCAGTCAGATTCTTGTACAGAGCATCTGGGGGAGGCCGACGTCCAGGGACTTCTCTATAGCACTCGACACTGAAACTTCCAACTTGCATTTGTAGAGTTAGGCTTTAAGTCTGTATATATTTATTTATTTACACTGCAAATGACCAAATACCCGATGGCAGTAGTAACTTCATATTATGGTATATTTATTAATATTATACTATGTTCTAATAGAACATATTCATGATTACTCTTATAAAATCTTTGAAACGTAATTTTTTCGCAGCCATCCAATTTTTAACTAATTTTAACTCGTTAAATTTTCTATAATAAAATAATTTTGTGTCCTTATTATCTCATATAATAATCAGTCTGACCTCGATTTCTCGAATCGCAATGGGACAAAAAAAAAAGTTCGATTTATAGGAATTTTGAGTTATTGAAATTTCATTGGAAAATTACAAAATAACGTACTGTATGCCCTTCAAAGATTATCTGTACATGCAGAATTATGTTTTACAATATAAGTAACTGTGCTGCTGCAATTCCCCAGATATCAGGGTGAGGGTGGTGAGCTGCTCTTCATCTGCTTCACCTCCGATGCCGCAGCATCTTCCCCGGAGATCAGGGTGAGGGTGGTGAGCTCCTCTTCATCTGCTTCACCTCCGATGCCGCAGCATCTTCCCTGGAGATCAGGGTGAGGGTGGTGAGCTCCTCTTCATCTGCTTCACCTCGATGCCGCAGCATCTTCCCCGGAGATCAGGGTGAGGGTGGTGAGCTCCTCTTCATCTGCTTCACCTCCGATGCCGCAGCATCTTCCCTGGAGATCAGGGTGAGGGTGGTGAGCTCCTCTTCATTTGCTTCACCTCCGATGCCGCAGCATCTTCCCCGGAGATCACAGTGAGGAAAAATATACATACATACCTACATAATTCATACATATATACATACATAAATACATACATACATATATACATACATACCTACATAATTCATACATACATATAATATACATACATACATACATACATCCTCTTCACCTCCGACACTGCAGCATCTTCCCCGGAGATCACGGTGAGGAAAAATATACATACATACCTACATAATTCATACATACATACATACATACATACATATATACATACATATAATATACATACATACATACATACATACATACATACATACATACATACATACATCCTCTTCACCTCCGACACTGCAGCATCTTCCACAGTACAATACTTATTATTCAGCAAGACAAACCAGTACTGAAAACTAAACTACTATCGTCAAAGCGAATATCTGTTCATCTCAGGCACTGCAGAATTCTAGATATTGGGATCAAAATTTTGCTTCTAGATAACGAATTTACCTAAATCCGTTCGAATTTTCTAGGTTCCGACCACATTGCGTGTACTTCACGTGTCAATAATAATCGATAAGTCGAATTCTGTTCTTTGTTTCCTACATTTGATTTTAAAATCATGATCGTTTCTATCATTATTATTAATTGTCATTATTGAGTGTAATTAGTTACCAATGCCACCGGGTATTTAACCATTTGCAGTGTGAATAAATACATATACAGCCTACACCACCCCACATTTACACCACACTTACACCATACTTACATCACATTTATACCACACTTACACCACGTCACACCACACTCACACCACACTTACAGCACTTTATACCACACTTACACTACACTCACACCACATTTATACCACACTTACACTACACTCACACCACACTTACAGCACATTTATACCACACTTACACTACACTCACACCACATTTATACCACACTTACACTACACTCACACCACACTTACAGCACATTTATACCACACTTACACTACACTCACACCACATTTATACCACACTTACACCACACTCACACCACACTTACAGCACATCACACCACACCACATTTGCACCATACATACATACATACATACATACATACATACATACATACATACATACATACATACATACATACATACATGAATTCTTTACATTTCAAACAAACTTCCCTCTGAAAATTAGACTATTTTCCAATTTTTTTCGTAAAAAAAAACTTCAGTGTCGCTACAGGAAACCCTGTCCAGGTTGTATAAGGTCTCTGATTTAAGCCGTTAATTTTTGGTTAGGCAGCCTAAATATCAGTCCAGACATGTGGGAGGTATTTAATGTTTCGCAGGCGGAATCAAGATAACATATACCAACATCGTCATGGGAATGTTACGAATTTAATTTTTCCTGTGATATTTTTATGTTAAACATGTGCAGTCGATCTGTTATGTTAATTGTTTATTTTCTTTCGACTTTGCAACGATTCTTATGGTCGCGTATTTCATTGGATAATGTTTCAACGATTCATTTGCTCTTCTCATATTATTTTTTTATTACGTAAGTTATCTGTAATCCCTCAAATTAACTTGTTTTTTTTTTTTTTTTTTTTTTTTTTCGTTCGGAATAAATAACGCACATAATAAGGAGGTACGTGTATAGAACAGACAAAATTTATGCATTTACTTAAACATATTTTGAGTAAGTCATTTCTAGCAACACAACCATGAGAACGTCACAACCCAGGTGGATAATGAAGAACGTTGGATTCAGACTATATCATACCGATATGTAAGATATATGAGATCGATGACAACCCGCATGGAGTAGATCATTTCGACGTATACTGATTATTGGAATATTTTGTATTCAATTAGTCTATCGCCATCATTCACTTTGCTGTCACAAGTTTCAGAGTTTCAAACCGTCAATGATTACGAAGGCAGGATTCAAGTTTTTATAGCGGCTGCTGTGGAAGATTTTGGTTCATAATTCGAGGGTGCACCGGAAAGTAACGCACAATTTTTTGTGGCAACACAGTTTTTAGGCGTATAGCAATCTGCACACGGTTGATTCCAGTTCTTCATCCGAACCGAAGCGTTGGCCTCCTAGGAATTTCTTCATTGGTCCGAAGTGATGAAAGATGGTGCGGGGTCTGGACTGTAGGGTGGATGATTGCCGACACTGTGTGGTGTTGCAGCGGTCACTGGTCGGCCGGAACGTGCTTCGTCGGCGGCCTTCTTCGAAGAACCGGGAGATGTTGCTACGGTCCAGACGATCAAGCGCTGTACACCGCCAATATTCGCCTGTGGACTTCACTCGAATTCTTCGTTTTTCTCACAACTTTGAATGCCTAACAGTCTACTGCAAAGAAATTGTTGTGCGTTGCTTTCCGAGCTACCTCGAATGTTCCATCGCTTACATATTTCAGTTTTGAAGAAGTGGTAATTAGAACTTCTAGAATCACTGTTATCAGACTGCGATATCAAGAAAGAGTACGAAAAGAAAAAACCGGTGATCGAACCCTCACATGCAGTCGAACTATTCATAGAACCCATTACTGTAGCTGAGAGCCATCGACTACATTCAGGGATCCGCGTATTACAAATTAATGCTTCTTCGCTCAAAAGCGTCCTATAAATCAATGCATTAATTATTAAACACGTTTATATCTAAGTATTATATTTGATGTTTTTCAATGTTATGGGTTGAGAGTAGTATGAGGGGTACTATAACTGTAAGAAATAAATATATGGAAAGAGGAATAAAATAGGAAATTTAGGAGTGAAGCGAAGAGAAAGGGATCAATACGTAAATAAACAGAGGGTAGGAAAAAAAAGTGATGTAAGTGTTGTAAAATAGAGTAAACGAAAAAAATCAGTTAGTAATGTAGGAGAAAATAGCTGGAAAACAATGATTAAGAGTAGGTAGGATTTGAGGGTAGAGAAGAAAATAAATAAATAACGCAAATTATTAAGGAAGGAATATGCAATATTTAATAGGTGAGCGAGAAATGGAAGGGAGACGGTCTAGGTAGGAGGGAGAGAATAGAAGAGGATAGAGAGGGAAGGACATATAGCAATTCAGTCATAACAGAACATTAGAAAGTAATCAAGAAATTCCCGGCAAAGAATACACTAATAGAAAAGAGTTGTATGTATTAAAGGGATGGTGGATCGAAAAACAGAAATGTGAAGGTCCACCACAACTGTGAATTTTAAAGTTGACTGACAAATATCATATCATATCTAATTATTATTACAGCTGTTTTCAATCATTATTGAAACTATTCTTGTATGGAGCATCTGGGGTACGGTCAATGGGCTTTTCTATAGCACGCGATACTGAACTTCCTACTTGAATTTTTCTAATTTCCGTAAGACAAACAAAATGCTAAGGCTCGAGAAAATTAATTGGAGATCGGCAGACTTTGCAAGCACTCGTATAAAGCTGCATTCATACTAGAAAGTTATGTTTTCCTTCGATACTTTATGCACCAAGAGTACGTGTAATACACCCATAAAGAAATACCCTACCTACAGTGTTCTCATGGCTGAAGTGCTAGTGTACCGAGTGTAAGGTCGCAGAGTCGAGTCCTGCCTCCAGCTTACTTTTGTTTTTTGTTTAACAAAACACTCTAGCATCCCCGTTACAGTCTTTTTTTAATATTTAAATAATTTGTGAGTTGTGGCATTGATGTGCACACACAAAAACGAAAGATAAACTTTTTCAATTTTTTTTCCATCTAATACCAATGAAAATAAATAATTACGGAACGAATCCCAACAAAAATAAATGGTCTTATATGAAAAAAAAAAACAACAAACACACTTCTAATATAGAGTATGTGACCCGCCAGGCCGATTTACTCGCCTGAAATGACATCAGATGTCGGTAGTGTGTCCCAGGCTTCTTGGATTTGAGCCCACAAGGCGTCCTTTGTCCTCCGTTGATTTGCAGGCCTCTACGATTCCATTACTTTCTTCACCTCTGGCCGTACATTTTCAATGGAATTGGAATCGGGTGAGCAGGGAGACCGTTTCCACATTTTCGTTAAAATAGGCTTCATTGTTGCGTGCTATAGAAAGCGCCGTCCAGCTGATTCTGCTGTTCTACCTATGGGGCAACAAAACAAACCGGGTGCATCGTACTTAGCCGGTTATAACAAATTTTCAACGCTAGAAAGAAGTAACATTTCAGTCAGACACTCACAGCATTGTTAGCTTTGATGCAGAACTCCACCAGTTACAGCCACACCCCTGGTTCCACGCATAGGCGGAGAGGGAACAGTTTTCTTGGGGGGGAGGGGGGGAAAGCAAAACCATGGAATCCCTGTATATCGGGATTATGGGGGACATCATTTATCTCCTCCCCCGCTATAACTTGACCTTGGTACAGCATATCGGAATATGATCATTTAATAAAAGTATTGCAAAATAAAGTCCATGTATTGTGGGTCCCTATCACCACGGCATGGCGCGTCCTCAGGTTGCGGATAGAGGAGACGGCCTCCAGATATGGAGGGTAGCTGCGAATATATTGAATAAGCAGTCGTGGACAGCATTTGAGGGGTGGTCCTCCAGTTTGGGGGTTGGGCGAAGGGCTAACAACCCATCACCGTAAAAAAACAGCTTGTTAGGAATCTTTAAAATAAGCCTCGGAATGGGACTGATTCTCTGGAAAAAGACCTTTAGGAAGGCCGAGACGTAGATGGGAAGATAATAATTAAAATGGATTTGAGGGAGGTGGGATATGATGATAGAGACTGGATTAATCTTGCTCAGGATAGGGACCGATGACGGGCTTATGTGAGGGCGGCAATGAACTTCCGGGTTTATTAAAAGCCAGTAAGTAAGTAAGTATTGAAACAAAATATACAGACAATTTTACTTCGTTTTTCTCTTGTACGGAGGAGGGACTCGAAGGCTTGCACTGCAGCCTGAGGCTTATTGTGCTTACCACTCCTATTCTGTGGATGATTGGGTAGCCGAACGGCCGCGCTCTTGTACAAGTACAGCACGTCGCACCGTGAACTTCAGCTAGGCTATTGTATGGATGATATGTGAATTAATGATGGCGAAATGAGTCCGAAGTCCACCGCCGAAAGTTACCCAGCAATTCTGCTTCAATTGGTTGAGGAAAAACCTCAACCAAGTAACTTGTATCAACCAGGTTTTGAACCTGGGCCCGCTCGTTTCATGGCCAGACGTGCTAACCATTACTCCACAGCGGTGGACCAATTTTACATTTACTTTATCTGTTTATTTAAAAAGCAAGATATCATATGAAATGTAAATTCCAATTGTTATTTTATTTAATCTCGTCTTTAAGTTTACACATTATACCGGGATCACTTTTCTTTTTTCTGCATTGTTATGCAGTATGTTATTGACATTTCTTCAAGTGGCTGCTTGAACATATGCAGACTTCTAACACGTCAGTACAGGCTGTTACAAACGAAACATTAGCCTACAGTGCTTTCATTCCTCAAATGGAGGCATTTTTACTACTTACTGGCTTTAAGGAACCCGCAGGTTCATTGCCGCCCTCACATAAGCCCGCCATTGGTCCCTATCCTGAGCAAGATTAATCCATTCTCTATCATCATATCCCACCTAGCGCAAATCCATTTTAATATTATCTTCCCATCTACGTCTCGGCCTCTCCAAAGGTCTTTTCCCCTCCGGTCTCCCAACTAACACTCTATATGCATTTCTGGATTCGCCCATACGTGCTACATGCCCTGCCCATCTCAAACGTCTGGATTTAATGTTCCTAATTATGTCAGGTGAAGAATACAATGCGTGCAGTTCTGTGTTGTGTAACTTTCTCCATTTTCCTGTAACTTCATCCCTCTTACCTCAAATATTTTCTAAGCACCTTATTCTCAAACACCCTTAACCTATGTTCCTCTCTCAAAGTGAGAGTCCAAGTTTCACAACCTTACAGAACAACCGGTAATATAACTGTTTTATAAATTCTACCTTTCAGATTTTTTGACAGCAGACTGGATGGTAAAAGCTTCTCAACCGAATAATAACAGGCATTTCCCATATTTATTCTGCGTTTAATTTCCTCCCGACTATCATTTATATTTGTTACTGTTGCTCCCAGATATTTCAATTTTTCCACCTCTTCAAAAGATAAGGAAAATATTAATAAAATAAACTAGCAGCATTTCTCACAAAATAAATGCATAGAAACATGCAGCTACCTCATTAATACTTGCAGTAAAAATTTCATCCAGATTGATTAATATTTGGCATAAGAAAGTTGGTGTTGAATCAAAAAAAATGAACACAGAAAAATAGATTTGAAAATAAAATGAATATTTATGTAAATTAATATTCTCCTCCACTACATTCATCTAGTAACTTCAGGGAGCCAACAAAAAGTTACTAGATTTGTAATCAGAAATTTTAAAAAAGAATTCTTCGATGAAAAACAATTTTGACAGCTCTTTAAATTCCACGCCCCCTTCCAGCCTTAATTTTAACAGTGTAAACATACGAGTATTTGTAATCAGAATTGAGCTGAATCCATTTGGAGTATGAAATATAAATTCTGAATAAGTGAAATAGCTAAAAAAATTTGGAAACATTTTCATGATTTTCAGTGGAGTCTTCCCTTAAGCACACTTAAATGCCATCGACCTGGGCCGGGATCGAAACACGATAGTGTTATGTTTGTGTTTTTATTTTGTATCTGGTGTGTTTTTATGAATACTGTGATATGTTAACTCTAAACCTTTGTTAATACAAACTCGGTTAAGACGAACAATTCTCCCGGTCCCGGCTCAAAACAGTAATTTTAACGGATTTTTATTCGGTTAATACGAATTTCTGTTTAGAATAACTCTGAACAGATTTTGGGTCCCCAGATTTTTGTCCTGTCCTTTAATACAAACAAAAGACAACTTTTATATACATCCTTTATAGTATATTGCATGGGAATTCTCTTTGCTCATTCTCATAGCAAAGACAACGAATGTCCTTCAAGATATCAATTAGAAAACTCATGATATGCAGTGCTGTATTTTCCAGGTAACCAGAACAGTAGCTTAAAGTCTTCTGTGTCCTATCTAACTGCCTACTGAGGGATGCACTGGAAGGAATGGTGAACGGGAGAAGAGTTCGGGGCAGAAGAAGATATCAGATGATAGACGACATTAAGATATATGGATCTATGCGCAAACTAAGAGAAAGGTAGAAAATAAGAAAGACTGGAGAATGCTGGGTTTGCAGTGAAAGACCTGCCCTTGGGCAGAACACTATGAATGAATAAAGGCATTATTCACGAAATGGATTTTTGTGGTAAAAGTTCTCCTATTTTCTTATTTTACACACAGACTATATTATTTATAGGCCTATATTTACTTTTTTTTCCACTACGAATCGTCCTGGATAAAAAACATCCCAGTTAATCGAGAGTTCACTGTAGGCTTATTATCATCCCATTGCAAAATGCAGGCATAAATTTCGGAGACCCCTACAAGTAGGCTACTGAATAATATAATCTAAGCTAATATAGCCTCCTGTCGAGGTTACATATGTTTTAATACATTGCCCTCTTCCAAAATGAAACTGCAGCCAGCAATTCCTTACTTGAAGTAGTTATTTTTGTTTAATAGCTAGCATTTTTAGAAGCAATTTAATTAGTTATATTTTTTAAGGTTGAAAGCATATATTCAGAATATTTCGGAACCTGATTGAAGGCAAAAGCTTTCCCTGGTTTTCACATAAAGGAACACGACAAAAATTTGGCATTTTCAGTTGTTTTTATGTGTATAATAAACATGGACATCATTTTATTTTTACTAACATTTCTAATAGTAACCTAGCTATACCTTTGCATCAACGATTAAGAACCGGAAACACCGTTTGCTACCCCCTTCCACGACTGGAAGGGCGTAATATACAAACAAATCAGTTTACTAGGTATAGGAGGGAAGAAAAGTAGTTCATCCATTTACGTAAACTAGGAAATATCGCGATTTTGAGTTTGATAATTTTCATTAGGTTTTTGTTTAATCAAAATACAGTACAATATTAGCAATGAGCGTTTTACTCAAAACTGAGCTGTCCACGCAGACGTATTCATTATGCAGTGTATATTATACTGTCTACAGCACATTAGCGTACAATATAGAGAATGAAGTTAAATTGAAAAATAATCATAATATGGATATTTAAACACATTTTTGAAAATGGTGGCCGTTCCTTTCGATACAGGCTTCAGTTCTAATGTGCATATTATCGCACTATAGACTATTGTACGTAATTCCAATTACCAGGTTCGTACTTCGTATCAGTAACTCATGTTGAAATAATTCTGTACCTACTCTATAAAAGAGTACCTTACGTACTGTAAATTCAATTTCACTTCTCCCGATCCGAAAAGATAAAATTACTCAGACATGCTATCTACTGTCCGTCCAAGTGGTTACGTCGCAGCGTCGTAGAAAGTGAGGAAATCACGTGACAGTTAATTGCTTAACGAGGCCCTTTTATTTAAGTTATTTTAAACAGTTGTATAATATTACGTAGACGTCCAATTCCTAACAGAAATTAATGCTCTCAGAAGAGAGCTAAGACAGCCCAGCCACTAGCATTTACAGAGAGGCGAATAGAAGCAGGTGGGGGAAACCGGGATGCGACATAGGCAAATTGAAAATGATGCAATATTGAAAGTTCTTTCGTCACTGGAAAACGCGAACATGTTTTTGGAACGTACTGTTTACTATGACCGTAAGGCTACTATGACTGTATATGCGGTCTTGGATCTGTGTGGAGGACGGTTGAACTTCATTAGTAGAAGGGGTGGGAGTGAAGTACATTCAAAAACTCAGGTACAATAAAAATTGAAATAAAAATAAAATGATGTCCCTGTACTAATACCACAGTCTAGTACCCATATACGGTAACGAAGCTTGAGTTGTGAGGGTGCTAGGAACAATAGACTGTGCAGGTACTATTTCGCATTGTCTATAATGAGGCGATAGTAGTGATCCTAGCGGTTAGCAACTATCTATGGATGCATATTTACTACGTATTGAGCTTCGTGACTGTATATATTAGACTGAGCTAATACACTACGTAAATTCTGAATGTTTATAAAACAAACGCACACGCAAAAGCTCATCTCTCAAAGTACACGCGCGCTATCTGTTGGTGCTAGTTCAGGATATCCCTATTCCACAAAGGCAGCTATCACGAGTTCCAAATTAATAATAAAAATATATTTCAAAATATCAAGGTGATTCGAAACCAAAGACTACTAAAATCTTATTCTCGTCTACTGGGCATCATCGTAGATCGTTGGACGCGATGCAGATCGCTGGAGGTTGCTTCTGAAGCAAATTCAGGACACACTTCACAGCATACGTCAGGGATGCGATGCTTACTATTAATTCTGAGCGCGAGCTTTTTTAAGCTCTCTCCATAAGCGCGGAGCTTTTCTACCTGAGGCACAGGGGTGTACAGCACTTACAACGTTGCAGACCATGACAGATCGCAAGCGAGATTACAATACAGATTTTAATACGTAGAAGGTTCAGTTTTTATATAATGAATATGGCGATGAAGTGCAGTGTTTAATAAGTAAAAAATATATACTAGGCCTATACTATTTGTAAAAAAAAATGTCAAACGTCAATACGAAACACAACACAACACAGATATAGACATTATTCTGGAGAAGAGAGAAATTGATTTCAGACAAGAAACTTACTTACTTACTTACTTACTTACTTACTTACTTACTGGCTTTTAAGGAAGCCGGAGGTTCATTGCCGCCCTCACATAAGCCCGCCATTGGTCCCTATCCTGAGCAAGATCAATCCGGTCTCTATCATCATATCCTACCTCCTTCAAATCCATTTTAATATCATCTTCCCATCTACGTCTCGGCCTCCCCACAGGTCTTTTTCCCTCCGGCCTCCCAACTAACACTCTATATGCATTTCTGGATTCGCCCATACGTGCTACATGACCTGCCCATCTCAAACGTCTGGATTTTATGTTCCTAATTATGTCAGGTGAAGAATACAATGCGTGCAGCTCTGTGTTGTGTAACTTTCTCCATTCTCCTGTAACTTCATCCTTCTTAGCCACAAATATTTTCCTAAGCACCTTACTCTCAAACACCCTTAATCTCTGTTTCTCTCTCAAAGTGAGAGTCCAAGTTTAACAACGATACACAACAACCGGTAATATAATTGTTTTATAAATTCTAACTTTCAGATTTTTTGACAGCAGACTGGATGATAAAAGCTTCTCAACCGAATAATAACAGGCATTTCCCATATTTATTCTGTGTTTCATTTCCTCCCGAGTATCATTTATATTTGTTACTGTTGCTCCAAGATATTTGAACTTCTCCACCTCTTCAAAAGATAAATTTCCAATTTTTATATTTCCATTTCGTACAATATTCTGGTCACGAGACATAATCATATACTTTGTCTTTTCGGGATTTACTTCCAAACCTATCTCTTTACTTGCTTCCAGTAAAATTCCCGTGTTTTCTCTAATCGTTTGTGGATTTTCTCCTAACATATTCACGTCATCCGCATAGACAAGCAGCTGATGTAACCCGTTCAATTCCAAACCCTCTCTGTTATCCTGGACTTTCCTAATGGCATACTCTAGAGCAAAGTTAAAAAGTAAAGGTGATAGTGCATCTCCTTGCTTTAGCCCACAGTGAATTGGAAACGCATCTGACAGAAACTGACCTATACGAACTCTGCTGTACGTTTCACTGAGACACATTTTAATTAATCGAACTAGTTTCTTGGGAATACCAAATTCAATAAGAATATCATATAAAACTTCTCTCTTAACCGAGTCATATGCCTTTTTGAAATCTATGAATAACTGATGCACTGTACTCTTATACTCCCATTTTTTCTCCATTATCTGTCGAATACAAAATATCTGGTCAATAGTTGATCTATTACGTTCAGACAAGAAATAATGCTGAAAAATTAAGAAAATCCACGTTTTTTTTTGTTTTTATAATCGTAATTATATTTGAGACTGTTTAAATGATTTAACCCTATAACCATATATGGCCACACATGCGGTGCGGGAGTTGAGAGGATTTTTTATGCTGTTTTCTCGACTTTAAAATTTTAAGCAGTTTACTGAATGAAAAGCTCCTTGCACAACAGTTATTGTCATATTGGTCTGAAACTTGTCACAAAGATCAATTATGTTGATAAATAAAATTTAACTAGCATTTGTATGAAATATTAATATTAAGTTTCTTCGGGGAATATTCATATTGCACTTAGATTAAATATGCTGTAATGGTAAATTCATAAAGTTTAAAAATTTATCGTGTCTCTTTATTTAGACTGATCTCCAAAGCTGATTAATTTTTATTCTCATGACTATTTTCAAGATCTTGAGTAAATATGAACTAAACATTTTGAAAACTTTGACGCAAGGAGCCTTTTTAGTGACGTCAATATAAAATATATTTAAAAAAATATAATTTCAAAACTATTGGACTTAATGACACCAAATTGTGTACAGATTATATAGTATTGTAGATCTGTTTATATAGTTTAAATTTCACAAATTTTGGCCGAAAATTGTGGAAGTTCTAAAAATCATACGTATCCCCTTAAATAATTGACTCCAAAAAATTACGATGGCTCTCAATATCTTAATTTAATCAATTTGTCTTTTCATGTTACGTGCATCTCACAAATCACTCTAAGAAAACTCATTACATAATCATGACTGGAGAGTAAGGACTACATTTTCACAATCACACAATCAATATACTCTATTTCAATCAATATTGTCATTATTTTTATAATAAATGCTCAAAAGTACTTAGAGATCACACACGTCCAGCAGGTAGACCCTATTAGTTTCTCCTAACCAATGAAGTGAAGTATTTAAATAATAAATAATTGTTTTTAACAATAAAATTGTTTACATACAAATAACTTTTCCTATTTCTCTTTTTGTTCTTAAAAACCCTTCCCTTTGCGATTTGTTTATATATGTACATGTATATTAAATAACTGAATAATTAGCCCTATTACATAGCCAGAAATTTAGTAACTCAAGTTATTGCAATAATTGCTGCCTTTATTCGCTGCATGTGCATGTACATCCCTGATGTCTACGTTACGACGCTACATAGTGGATGCGCTATGCGCTCGTAATCAAGGTCGAGCTCTTCTACCATGATTGGGAGCTAATATCGTCTCATCCCTGGCATACGTAGTCAATAATGGATATTTAGAGAAGACAATGTAGAAATATTCAATCACGAGTTATGGCAGCAAAACAAATGAAGACTTTTTTAGTCTGTATCAGTTAAACTTGCCATAATGTCTCAAGAAAATACGGGACGCTTATTATCGACGCTTTCGTAAGGAAATTTAAGTTAGAACATACTGAAAAATGTAAGCCTATCAAGGAATTAACAAAGATAGAATAATGTTTGTTCACGACAAATTATATTTACGTCTATTGGCAGTACTTTGCACTTTCCAAACATTTATACAAATCAAAACTATAATTTCAACACTAATTCATAAAGTAAATTTCAATTAGAGAAAGGATTCGAAATTGAGCAAGAGGTTCCTTTGCAAAGCAATATCTCGTAATCTTTAACTCAGTTCGAATTTAATATTTCTTGTAAGCGGTGACAAGAAATAATTAAAAATCCGTATATGGTTACTTAGACGGCAGTGGTGGTAGCTGGTAATATTTAAAATTATATTTTTATAGCTTTTAGATTTCTTTAAAGAAATATTGCCCAAAAAATACCCTAGCAATATTTCAAGTAACCCAAAATGTCACGAATAGCCCACTGTAAAAATCAGTAGCCAAATAAAACTGCAAGTACCCTAATTCCATACTTTCCCCCTAATCTGTTAATCATGAACCAACACGATTCTCTCGTCTCCATGGCGACGTATGGTACTCTTTCTCCGCTCCCCCTCCCCCCGAACACGCGGTTTCTCTTCATAGCAACATCCAGGAGGGCATCATTAATAAAGTACATTAGTGCAAATTAATTTTTAAAATGTGAAAATAATTAAACAACAGAAATATATTAATAACAGTAGCAGAAACAGTGCATGGGCTTCACTAACGTCCCAGTGTGGTGGGCTAGGTACTGGTAATGCAATATTTCTTGTAACTTCGAAAACGATGAATTATATGACAAACAAAAATCTATATCCCTCGTCATCTGTTATAGGGTCATGTACGACTATTATGATAGAAGGAATCGATGTTTTCGTGTAATTTTTCTCTCAAGGCATATACAGATTTAAAAAAAAATTAATTCTCTTTCCTATTTTATTTTATATTCTCTTATAGGCCTATTAATATTATATCTGAACTGCGACCGAACACGAGCCCTGCTCATTCGGTCTCAAATTTTGTTCATACTACTGTATCTCCTTTTTTATATTGTTTGTATTATTTTATTTCTATTTCTCTTGTTTGTTTGTAATTATATTCTTTATTCTGTATATTTAAATTTAAATAAATAAATAAAATAAATAAATGTACTACTTTAGACACATATGAAGGATCTGGAATTAAATATTTTTTAACCCTTTCCAGCCCGAATTAAATTGAAAAATAAAAAAATATATGTATATTTTGACATGAAGGAGAAACGCTGCCCGATAGTGTTTTGTTTCGGGCTTTCAGGGGTGCCAGCTATCTTAAAAATAACTAAGAATATGGCTATGATAACATATGGAGTCATTTGGCATTTTACATGCATTCTCAGAGCAGGTAAAGTGTATGATGCCATATGGAATCATTGGGCTGGAAAGGGTTAATAATGGATAAAATTAAAACAAAAGCATGACCTACTATGATACTCCTAGAAGGCTATTCTGATACAATGCTATAAATCTGGCCATACTGCACGGAGCAATGACGTATGGCTATCGTGATGCACACAATTGCTTAATGAATGACCTGTAACAGTTCGGTTGAAATAACATTGAAATTAACTAACAAGGAGATTATGATACATTGAAATTAACTAATCAGAAGATTATGTCAAGATTCGGGTCGAGAATATTTTGGGTAAAAATATGGTCAAATCTATAAGACCCATGTCTAGGCTTTTTTTCCAGATAGGCCTGGGTTCAAGAGAAAAGAAAAAAGGAAAATTACGAGTCAAACGACTGTATCGTAGCTATCCGTTGCTGCAACTCAGAAATCCGTAGAGGCGTGGCTCAGGCGGTAAGGCGCTGGACGAAAGTGTAGGCAGTGTTTAGAGTTCGAATTCGAATCCCTTTCCCATCATTGCTTTTTTTTTTTAATAAACATATTCGTAGCTTCTTACTATTATCTCATTTTGCAATCAGGGTTTAAATTAGAAAATAAATAATTGTCGCAAAATGCACAAATTAAAATAAAGTATGCACAAACTAAAAGTTACGTAATTTGTTTCTTGGAATTATATCACTTTCAATCCATCTTATCACACTCTTCATATACTTATGTAAGCAAATCATTATACGTAGGTAAGTTTAGAATCAATTACTGCTCAATTTACATCACATTGATATACGTTATTTTATGGACACTCTAAACATTGAAATTCTTTACTATTAAGCTCTTCAAGATTTATTGTTAGCAGAGTGCTAATTCTTTTTACTGAAAGGCGGTTTCTAATTTCAGTTTTTACAAGATTCATACAACTAAATCCTCGCTCACAATTTACAGTATGCGATGGAATTATATAAATCGATTAGAAGAAACTGTTCACTTAACTTACATGAATTGCACCAACTCTTTGACATCAATTCTTGAACATCTATTGCTCAATACCTTTTTGAACATTGCCCATGCCATTAGCATTTCATTTAAATTCAGATTAGTTCAAACACATCTCTGATTTCATTTTCTCCATTACCATCTTCGTTTCTGAAGTCCAATGTGGTTGTCGCATTTTTGCACATTTACATTCAAAGTTTGTTGCATTTTTAGAAGTGGAGTAGCGAAATGCGACTGTGGCTTAAAGCCTGGTTTAAAGAATAAATTTCCATCTTATATCGCGTCGTATTATATTGTATCGACACAAAGAATTCCTTCAAATGATTCACACTAGTACATATCAGCGATTAATTGTAAACCTGGTGTATTGGCGTTTTCTATCCGGTGCGCTACAGTGGTTTGATTTGTAATTTTTTATTTATTTTTTTTTCTCTTGAACCCAGGCCTATAGGCTACGGAGAAATAACCGACGCATGTGTCTTACGAATTTGGCCATACTTTCACCCGAAATATTCCCGACCTGACTATTGACGTCAAAGTGTGGCGGTTCCTTTGCAAGATTTAGCAACCTTTGTAATGAACTCTTTTTTCCCCATTAACATTTATAGTGTTTACTGAACCTTTAACACTTACTGCAAATGCTAGGAGATTGTGTAAAAGAAAATAGATTGAGAAAATTGTGATACAGTTTGTATTGGTAAAATAAGTCAGAATATGTTTTGAAATAATTATTATATATATATATATATATATATATATATATATATATATATATATATATAATTTGAAGTGGTAATAGTAATTACGGGAAAACGGCTGGACGGATTTTAATAAATGACCCCTCATTTTGAAGCTTGGAACTCAGAGTTTTTCAGAAAAATAGTAGTTTTCAGTGAAATGTCAATTTTCCTACATAATTTTCCTATTTTCCAAAATCCATCTGTCGTCAGTTTTGAGAACTAGCTAATTGCATTTCAGAATAAAACAAAACACACACTACAGTAAACAATATTACACGAAGGCCATGATCTGCAAGAATGCTGACATATTTAGAGCTCAAATTAAATTGGTTATTAAAAACTTAACTTACTAAAAATAATTTACAGGTTCGATTCTGTGGTGTGTAATTTTCTGGGTACAGCTGTGTGTTGGATATTAAAAACTACAAAACTTGAGGTGGTTTGATGACATTATTACCATTAGAAATGAAATATTTTTGTAATTAATGCCATGATGTGACTATTTTTCATTAATTATACATATTAATGCTATATTGATGATATGAAAGTGAAACGTTTTGGGGTTATATAAGTAGATGTAGAGAATAACTTAAATTAGATTTTGATTTCTATATTTTACTGAGTGGCGGCTATATAGTATATATAGTATATGTTACTGAAAGCTATAAAACTTACGTAAGATAAAAATATTATTAAAAATCAAATATTTTTATAGATATTAATCAAGTGGGGTTGGGTCTTTTTCATATATTTAATGGCGGTGTGGTGTAGACATTTATATGCGTGGTTCTCTTCAGTACTGGCTCGAGAGAGAGTGTCTTTTATTATTACGGAAGCAAATAACTTTCCGAATGTCTGGTATTCTTCATTGAAAATAAATCTGAAAAATGTTTATTTGAACATCTAATGAACTTAGTTTGCAGCATTTGCTGCACAAGCCACTAGTTATGAATGTATTTTCCATAATTGTGTTAAATTTTAGCAGTGAAAAGAATGTCTAATAAGCTAAAATTGTTAGGCAAATAAGTAAAAATAAGTGTATATGTGTAATCTTTTTAACTTGCATTGTATTGTATTGTATGTGCAATGCCAACACGTGAATTGAAACATTCCTCAAGATCTGAGAAATTATGAAATACCTCTCAAGAGGTATTGCATTACTTCATCTTACAAAATTGATCAACTTGGTCGATTCCTTCATTGTAAATATAACATTTTAACAGTCCTGCTAGCGAACCACAATGGCCCTTCTCATTAACTCACTATTTTCTGCTAGCCTGGTCAACATTCACAGCTTTTCTGTAGAGAAAAATAAAGCTGGCACTCTTCTGAATAAAAGGAAAAATTAAAAATTATTCTATCTGTATTCATTCAAGAGCAAGAACAAAAGTAACCGAGTATGACATCAAAGTTTTTTTCAAGGAATAAATCTGCCTTTTCTTTTAACACATTTATGCTCGACCATGCCGAAATGTAGTAATTATACACCTGGTAGCAGTCCTTTAATGCATGTCATTAAAGTACACCTATTCATTAAAGTTCAGGTTTTCGATTATTCTCGGATATGCAATCGAAAGACAACGAGGGAAAAGTCACGGAGGCTGGAAATCCAATACTGTCGCAGAAGGTTATGTTCTGTTACTATAATAATTAGCGTTAATTGTAAATAATATTCAAATCAATTCAATTTCTCATCTCGTTTTTCAATTCCAAATCAATTTTCAGGTTATATCAAAATTAGTTCATGTTATTCTGTGGATTATAACAAGGTCAATGACATTATTGTTCCTCGGAAAAAAATCAATACTTTTGCGTCTGCGCACATCTCACAATTTACGAGCTTGCAAAAGGTCACTTCCACTCTTCAGTTAAATACGAATAAAATTAATACTTCTTTATAATTTCAAGTTAGAAATATGGTCGAGCATAAAAAGTCGTATGAAACTTGCCTATAATGGTAATTAAGACGCTGGTATGAAAATTGTGAAACTCGCTAGCGCTCGTTTCATAAACAAATATACTCGCGTCTTAATTACTATCATTATAGGCTCGTTGCATAATGTACTATTACGACGCAGATAATGATTTTTTTTTTAACTTTGTTCGACATTGATCCTTGAACAGCATAATATGTACTCCTATAACCGCAGTTTTAAACGTTTTCAAACTGACTCTTCGATACATTTTAAAGTCTGTATCAAATTAGCCCTACTTCTTTTCATTGTATCATATTAGCCCTACATAAGCGTTTCTCAAACTATGGTGGTCCTCGAGGTCTGCCTTTGTGGTCCTTCAAAAAATGCAGAAGAAAAAATAAAATTCAAACGAATTGCGTATCACTCTATAGCTGAAAATCTCAGAATTTGGAAATGAGACATGGCAATCGCCTTTCACTTTTTCTCCCAGTACTGATATTTTATGAAATTTATTACTCTATCTGTCTACCAACTTCCGCTCTACTCTCAAGAAAAAAGAGGGCTTTAAAGCACTATGAATGTGGTATTTCTCTGGACATCTGGCGCCGCGCCTGTAATCCAACCAGGGACCACCCAAATTCATAACAGAGGACCGAACCTTTTCATGTATTGATGACTTTCTTAATAGTTTTGCTGACACCCGTCTGTACATTGAAATGGTCACGTACTGTACGTCGTACACCAATAATACAACTCTGAGGTCACACTTTGAAACTTATTTTCCAAGTAAATATGACGAATTTTCATGGGATCACTTTCATTGAGATATTGAACTAACAAACTTTCATTGAGTGAAAGAGAACAGTTAATTGAACTCTCGAATGAGACCGGACTTAAATGAAATTCCAAGCGGAAGGTATGGTTAATTTCTGGACCTCGTCACAACTGAAAAGAGAATACAGTGAACTGTACAATGGTGTTTTGGAGATTATAATTCAGTTTTCTTCTACATATCTGTGTGAGAAAGGGTTTTCATCACGAACTCTAATGAAAATAAAGTAGGCTACCGAAATCGACTCGATGTATGTGACGATCTGCAACTTAAACTTACCAGCATAAGTCCAATTATAGAACAACTGTGCAAGAATCGGCAGGCTCATCCATCTCATTAATGAGTACCAACATTTATTTATTTTTTTAGTTAATAAATTAAAGATTATCCAAACTCTAATAGCTTTGAATTACTAAAGAAACAAAATGAATTTTCTTGTATTAACATTAGCTTAATTAGTTAATATTAATATAAAATTCATTCAATTTAATTAATTTTAATTAATTAATTGTATTTTTAAATGTAGGTAGGTCTATACTGGTATTAAAATATGCTACAAAAATTATAAATTTGCTTTCGAAGGGAATAAGAGTGAGGTGGTCCGCTGAAATGTTCCACTTGAAAAAGTGGTCCCCACTTCAAAAAAGTTTGAGAAACGCTGCCTTACATGAATTGCTAAGGACTGTAGACCCGCCATTTTTAAAAACCAAACCAAGCATGCCTTTGTAAATGTTGATATCTGTATGGCAGTTACTTAAGACAAGCAATTTGTTGGCGAAAATGTGAATTAGATAAAGAGGGATCAATTTAATCTCACTAACTTATATTACAAGTGAGTACAATGTAACAGATCTTGCATATACTGAACCTACAGTAATTATGATACGAGAAATCATGCCCCTATTTCCATAAATAACCTTCGCTACCCCGGTTCAATATTTTCTACTTTTAATCTAAAATATGGATCAACATCGTACCGACTCCAACACTAGGTTTTCTTGTAACTGGATTTCAAAATGCTTTCTCACAAATATAGGCTATGTCGAAAAAGGCAAGTACCCTCGTTACCTAGTCTGAAGTTCTTTTTTTCTTTTGTGCGCAACTTATGATCAGGAAAAACAATCACCCAGAATTGATGTAATGTACACTTTAAAAATGTTTTCACAGAATCCTCACAAATCACAATGTTTGACAAATCATTACCTTTAATATTTCGCCACTTCATCATTTTGCATTATATCTATTGGCGTGATTTTTTTATAAAGATTTTTTTGTCACAGAGGATATTTATTTAGTATTAATACTTCGTTAATTGTGGATTCGTTCAATAATCTTTGGTAAAAAAAGGATAATTTTAGTTTCATGTTATCATTATATGACTCAATACCCGGCAATCCTGTGTGCAGCAATCCTGCATTTGATTTTAAAATCATGGTTGTTCGCACATAACCAGATAGATCACATCTTGATAGATAAAAGAAGATACACTAGTATAGTAGACATTCGAACCTTGAGGGGGGCAGACTGTGATTCTGACCATTATTTGGTAATTGGAGAACTAAGAGAAAGACTATCAGTAGCTAAGCGAGTAGAGCAACAAGTTAATATTAGAAGATTCAATATTCCAAAATTAAAGGACGAGGAAACTAAGCAACATTATCAGGTCGAAATTTCAAATAGGTTTGCCGTATTAGCAAGTTCCGACAAAGTTGAGGAAGAATTAGGCGTTAATAGCATGTGGGAAAATATCCGTGATAATATCAAAATTGCAGCTGAACAGAGCATAGGTTATTATGAAACTAAGAAAAAGAAACCGTGGTTTGATGAAGATTGTTGCATGGTAGTAGAAAGAAGGAAACAGGCAAAATTGAAATTCTTAAAGGATCCAGTTGGGCGAATAGAGATAATTATTTCAATAAAAGACGGGAAGCAAGTCGTACGCTTAGGAATAAAAAGAGAGATTACTTGAAGGAAAAACTGAATGAGGTAGAAACAAAAAGTAAGAATAAAAACATTCGAGATTTATATAAGGGCATAAAGGAATTCAAGAATGGATATCAGGCAAGGGCAAACGTGATCAAGGATGAGAATGGTGACTTGCTTGCAGACGCTCATTTAATCCTGAACAGATGGAAAAACTATTTTGGACAACTACTAGGCCTAAATATACATAGGCCAAACAGAAATGATCGGAACGAAATTGAAATACAAACTGCTGAGCCATTTATACCCAAACCCACACTTTCTGAAGTCGAAATTGCGATAGAAAATCTGAAAAATTATAAGTCTCCAGGTATTGATCAAATTCCAGCAGAATTAATACAAGAGGGTGGAAGTGCATTATATAGCGAAATTTATAAGCTTGTACTTGCTATTTGGGAAAAGGAAATTGTACCAGAACAATGGAAGGAGTCCATAATTGTACCTATCTTTAAGAAGGGGGACAGGACTAACTGTAGTAACTTTCGAGGAATATCACTTTTGTTGACGTCGTACAAAATTTTGTCCAATATTCTTTTGAGAAGGTTAACTCCATATGTAGATGAAATTATCGGAGATCATCAGTGTGGTTTTAGGCGTAATAGATCAACTATTGACCAGATATTTCGTATTCGACAGATAATGGAGAAAAAATGGGAGTATAAGGGTACAGTACATCAGTCATTTATAGATTTCGAAAAGACGTATGACTCGGTTAAGAGAGAAGTTTTATATGATATTATTATTGAATTTGGTATTCCCAAGAAACAAGTTCGATTAATTGAAATGTGTCTCAGTGAAACATACAGCAGAGTCCGTATAGGCCAGTTTCTCTCAGATGCGTTTCCAATTCACTGTGGGCTGAAGCAAGAAGATGCACTATCACCTTTACTTTTTAACTTCGCTCTAGAGTATGCCATTAGGAAAGTCCAAGATAACAGAGAGGGTTTGGAATTGAACGGGTTACATCAGCTGCTTGTCTATGCGGATGACGTGAATATGTTTGGACAAAATCCACAAACGATTAGGGAAAACACGGAAATTTTACTGGAAGCAAGTAAAGAGGTTTGGAAGTAAATCCCGAAAACACTAAGTATATGATTATGTCTCGTGACGAGAATATTGTACGAAATGGAATTATAAAAATTGGAAATTTATCTTTTGAAGAGGTGGAAAAATTCAAATATCTGGGAACAACAGTAACAAATATAAATGATACTCAGGAAGAAATTAAACACAGAATAAATATGGGAAATGCCTGTTATTATTAGGTTGAGAAAATTTTATCATCCAGTCTGCTGTCAAAAAATCTGAAAGTTAGAATTTATGAAACAGTTATATTACCGGTTGTTCTATATGGTTGTGAAACTTGGACTCTCAATTTCAGAGAGGAACATAGGTTAAGGGTGTTTGAGAATAAGGTGCTTAGGATAATATTTGGGGCTAAGAGCGATGAAGTTACAGGAGAATGGAGAAAGTTACACAACACAGAACTGCACGCATTGTATTCTTCACCTGACATAATTAGGAACATTAAATCCAGACGTTTGAAGTGGGCAGGGCATGTAGCACGTATGGGCATATAGAGTGTTAGTTGGGAGGCCGGAGGGAAAAAAGACCTTTAGGGAGGTCGAGACGTTGATGGGAAGATAATATTAAAATGGATTTGAGGGAGGTGAGATATGATGATAGAGACGGGATTAATTTTGCTCAGGATAGGGACCAATGGCGGGCTTATGTGAGGGCGGCAATGAACCTCCGGGTTCCTTAAAAGCCAGTAAGTAAGTAAGGTTGTTCGCACCATAGTACGTTGACGATCCTAACCGAGCCGTTCTGTCTATTACTATTGTCTATGCTTGGATATCTAACTTTGTCATACTACACAAACTTGAACAGAACATAACGCCTGTAATACACGACGCTAGTTTAAAGCTTGAATATCTAACTTTGCCATACTTGACAAACTTGAACAGAACATATCGCCTGTAATACACGACGCTAGTTTAAAGATTGAATATCTAACTTTGCCATACTTGACAAACTTGAACAGAACATATCGCCTGTAATACACGACGCTAGTTTAAAGCTTGAATATCTAACTTTGCCATACTTGACAAACTTGAACAGAACATAACGCCTGTAATACACGACGCTAGTTTAAAGCTTGAATATCTAACTTTGCCATACTTGACAAACTTGAACAGAACATAACGCCTGTAATACACGACGCTAGTTTAAAGATTGAATATCTAACTTTGCCATACTTGACAAACTTGAACAGAACATAACGCCTGTAATACACGACGCTAGTTTAAAGCTTGAATATCTAACTTTGCCATACTTGACAAACTTGAACAGAACATAACGCCTGTAATACACGACGCTAGTTTAAAGCTTGAATATCTAACTTTGCCATACTTGACAAACTTGAACAGAACATAACGCCTGTAATACACGACGCTAGTTTAAAGCTTGAATATCTAACTTTGCCATACTCAACAAACTTGAACAGAACATAACGCCTGTAATACACGACGCTAGTTTAAAGATTGAATATCTAACATTGCCATACTCAACAAACTTGAACAGAACATAACGCCTGTAATACACGACGCTAGTTTAAAGATTGAATATCTAACTTTGCCATACTCAACAAACTTGAACAGAACATAACGCCTGTAATACACTACGCTAGTTTAAAGATTGAATATCTAACTTTGCCATACTCAACAAACTTGAACAGAACATATCGCCTGTAATACACGACGCTAGTTTAAAGATTGAATATCTAACTTTGCCATACTCAACAAACTTGAACAGAACATAACGCCTGTAATACACGATGCTAGTTTAAAGATTGAATATCTAACTTTGCCATACTCAACAAACTTGAACAGAACATATCGCCTGTAATACACGACGCTAGTTTAAAGATTGAATATCTAACTTTGCCATACTCAACAAACTTGAACAGAACATATCGCCTGTAATACACGACGCTAGTTTAAAGATTGAATATCTAACTTTGCCATACTCAACAAACTTGAACAGAACATAACGCCTGTAATACACGACGCTAGTTTAAAGATTGAATATCTAACTTTGCCATACTCAACAAACTTGAACAGAACATAACGCCTGTAATACACGACGCTAGTTTAAAGATTGAATATCTAACTTTGCCATACTCAACAAACTTGAACAGAACATAACGCCTGTAATACACGACGCTAGTTTAAAGATTGAATATCTAACTTTGCCATACTCAACAAACTTGAACAGAACATATCGCCTGTAATACACGACGCTAGTTTAAAGATTGAATATCTAACTTTGCCATACTCAACAAACTTGAACAGAACATAACGCCTGAAATACACGACGCTAGTTTAAAGATTGAATATCTAACTTTGCCATACTCAACAAACTTGAACAGAACATAACGCCTGTAATACACGACGCTAGTTTAAAGATTGAATATCTAACTTTGCCATACTCAACAAACTTGAACAGAACATATCGCCTGTAATACACGACGCTAGTTTAAAGATTGAATATCTAACTTTGCCATACTCAACAAACTTGAACAGAACATATCGCCTGTAATACACGACGCTAGTTTAAAGATTGAATATCTAACTTTGCCATACTCAACAAACTTGAACAGAACATAACGCCTGTAATACACGACGCTAGTTTAAAGCTTGAATATCTAACTTTGCCATACTCAACAAACTTGAACAGAACATAACGCCTGTAATACACGACGCTAGTTTAAAGATTGAATATCTAACTTTGCCATACTCAACAAACTTGAACAGAACATAACGCCTGTAATACACGACGCTAGTTTAAAGATTGAATATCTAACTTTGCCATACTCAACAAACTTGAACAGAACATATCGCCTGTAATACACGACGCTAGTTTAAAGATTGAATATCTAACTTTGCCATACTCAACAAACTTGAACAGAACATAACGCCTGTAATACACGACGCTAGTTTAAAGCTTGAATATCTAACTTTGTCATACTAGACAAACTTGAACAGAACATAACGCCTGTAATACACGACGCTAGTTTAAAGCTTGAATATCTAACTTTGCCATACTCAACAAACTTGAACAGAACATAACGCCTGTAATACACGACGCTAGTTTAAAGCTTGAATATCTAACTTTGCCATACTCAACAAACTTGAACAGAACATATCGCCTGTAATACACGACGCTAGTTTAAAGATTGAATATCTAACTTTGTCATACTCAACAAACTTGAACAGAACAGAACGCCTGTAATACACGACGCTAGTTTAAAGATTGAATATCTAACTTTGCCATACTCAACAAACTTGAACAGAACATATCGCCTGTAATACACGACGCTAGTTTAAAGATTAAATATCTAACTTTGCCATACTCAACAAACTTCAACAGAACATAACGCCTGTAATACACGACGCTAGTTTAAAGATTGAATATCTAACTTTGCCATACTCAACAAACTTGAACAGAACATATCGCCTGTAATACACGACGCTAGTTTAAAGATTGAATATCTAACTTTACCATACTCAACAAACTTGAACAGAACATAACGCCTGTAATACACGACGCTAGTTTAAGGATTGAATATCTAACTTTGCCATACTCAACAAACTTGAACAGAACATAACGCCTGTAATACACGACGCTAGTTTAAAGATTGAATATCTAACTTTGTCATACTCAACAAACTTGAACAGAACATAACGCCTGTAATACACGACGCTAGTTTAAAGATTTAATATCTAACTTTGCCATACTCAACAAACTTGAACAGAACATAACACCTGTAATACACGACGCTAGTTTAAAGATTGAATATCCAACTTTGGCATACTGGACAAACTTGAACAGAACATAACGCCTGTAATACACGACGCTAGTTTAAAGATTGAATATCTGACTTTGGCATACTGGACAAACTTGAACAGAACATAACGCCTGTAATACACGACGCTAGTTTAAAGATTGAATATCTAACTTTGGCATACTGGACAAACTTGAACAGAACATAACGCCTGTAATACACGACGCTAGTTTAAAGCTTGAATATCTACCTTTGCCATACTCAACAAACTTGAACAGAACATAACGCCTGTAATACACGACGCTAGTTTAAAGCTTGAATATCTAACTTTGCCATACTCAACAAACTTGAACAGAACATAACGCCTGTAATACACGACGCTAGTTTAAAGATTGAATATCTGACTTTGGCATACTGGACAAACTTGAACAGAACATAACGCCTGTAATACACGACGCTAGTTTAAAGCTTGAATATCTAACTTTGGCATACTGGACAAACTTGAACAGAACATAACGCCTGTAATACACGACGCTAGTTTAAAGATTGAATATCTAACTTTGTCATACTCAACAAACTTGAACAGAACATAACGCCTGTAATACACGACGCTAGTTTAAAGATTGAATATCTAACTTTGGCATACTGGACAAACTTGAACAGAACATAACGCCTGTAATACACGACGCTAGTTTAAAGATTGAATATCTAACTTTGTCATACTCAACAAACTTGAACAGAACATAACGCCTGTAATACACGACGCTAGTTTAAAGATTGAATATCTAACTTTGTCATACTCAACAAACTTGAACAGAACATAACGCCTGTAATACACGACGCTAGTTTAAAGCTTGAATATCTAACTTTGCCATACTCAACAAACTTGAACAGAACATAACGCCTGTAATACACGACGCTAGTTTAAAGATTGAATATCTAACTTTGGCATACTGGACAAACTTGAACAGAACATAACGCCTGTAATACACGACGCTAGTTTAAAGCTTGAATATCTAACTTTGCCATACTCAAGAAACTTGAACAGAACATAACGCCTGTAATACACGACGCTAGTTTAAAGCTTGAATATCTAACTTTGCCATACTCAACAAACTTGAACAGAACATAACGCCTGTAATACACGACGCTAGTTTAAAGATTGAATATCTAACTCTGCCATACTCAACAAACTTGAACAGAACATAACACCTGTAATACACGACGCTAGTTTAAAGATTGAATATCTAACTGTGCCATACTCAACAAACTTGAACAGAACATAACACCTGTAATACACGACGCTAGTTTAAAGATTGAATATCTAACTGTGCCATACTCAACAAACTTGAACAGAACATAACACCTGTAATACACGACGCTAGTTTAAAGATTGAATATCTAACTTTGTCATACTAGACAAACTTGAACAGAACATAACGCCTGTAATACACGACGCTAGTTTAAAGATTGAATATCTAACTGTGCAATACTCAACAAACTTGAACAGAACATAACACCTGTAATACACGACGCTAGTTTAAAGATTGAATATCTAACTTTGCCATACTCAACAAACTTGAACAGAACATAACACCTGTAATACACGACGCTAGTTTAAAGATTGAATATCTAACTTTGCCATACTCAACAAACTTGAACAGAACATAACACCTGTAATACACGACGCTAGTTTAAAGATTGAATATCTAACTGTGCCATACTCAACAAACTTGAACAGAACATAACACCTGTAATACACGACGCTAGTTTAAAGATTGAATATCTAACTTTGTCATACTAGACAAAGTTGAACAGAACATAACGCCTGTAATACACGACGGTAGTTTAAAGCTTGAATATCTAACTGTGCCATACTCAACAAACTTGAACAGAACATATCGCCTGTAATACACGACGCTAGTTTAAAGCTTGAATATCTAACTTTGCCATACTCAACAAACTTGAACAGAACATAACACCTGTAATACACGACGCTAGTTTAAAGCTTGAATATCTAACTTTGTCATACTCAACAAACTTGAACAGAACATAACGCCTGTAATACACGACGCTAGTTTAAAGCTTGAATATCTAACTTTGTCATACTCAACAAACTTGAACAGAACATATCGCCTGTAATACACGACGCTAGTTTAAAGCTTGAATATCTAACTTTGCCATACTCAACAAACTTGAACAGAACATAACACCTGTAATACACGACGCTAGTTTAAAGCTTGAATATCTAACTTTGCCATACTTGACAAACTTGAACAGAACATAACGCCTGTAATACACGACGCTAGTTTAAAGCTTGAATATCTAACTTTGTCATACTTGACAAACTTGAACAGAACATAACGCCTGTAATACACGACGCTAGATTAAAGCTTGAATATCTAACTTTGCCAAACTCAACAAACTTGAACAGAACATATCGCCTGTAATACACGACGCTAGTTTAAAGATTGAATATCTAACTTTGCCATACTCAACAAACTTGAACAGAACATATCGCCTGTAATACACGACGCTAGTTTAAAGATTGAATATCTAACTTTGCCATACTCAACAAACTTGAACAGAACATAACGCCTGTAATACACGACGCTAGTTTAAAGATTGAATATCTAACTTTGCCATACTCAACAAACTTGAACAGAACATAACGCCTGTAATACACGACGCTAGTTTAAAGATTGAATATCTAACTTTGCCATACTCAACAAACTTGAACAGAACATATCGCCTGTAATACACGACGCTAGTTTAAAGATTGAATATCTAACTTTGCCATACTCAACAAACTTGAACAGAACATAACGCCTGTAATACACGACGCTAGTTTAAAGATTGAATATCTAACTTTGCCATACTCAACAAACTTGAACAGAACATATCGCCTGTAATATATGACGCTAGTTTAAAGATTGAATATCTAACTTTGCCATACTCAACAAACTTGAACAGAACATAACGCCTGTAATACACGACGCTAGTTTAAAGATTGAATATCTAACTTTGCCATACTCAACAAACTTGAACAGAACATATCGCCTGTAATACACGACGCTAGTTTAAACATTTAATATCTAACTTTGCCATACTCAACAAACTTGAACAGAACTTATCGCCTGTAATACACGACGCTAGTTTAAAGATTGAATATCTAACTTTGCCATACTCAACAAACTTGAACAGAACATAACGCCTGTAATACACGACGCTAGTTTAAAGCTTGAATATCTAACTTTGCCATACTCAACAAACTTGAACAGAACATATCGCCTGTAATACACGACGCTAGTTTAAAGATTGAATATCTAACTTTGCCATACTCAACAAACTTGAACAGAACATAACGCCTGTAATACACGACGCTAGTTTAAAGATTGAATATCTAACTTTGCCATACTCAACAAACTTGAACAGAACATATCGCCTGTAATACACGACGCTAGTTTAAAGATTGAATATCTAACTTTGCCATACTCAACAAACTTGAACAGAACATATCGCCTGTAATACACGACGCTAGTTTAAAGATTGAATATCTAACTTTGCCATACTCAACAAACTTGAACAGAACATAACGCCTGTAATACACGACGCTAGTTTAAAGCTTGAATATCTAACTTTGCCATACTCAACAAACTTGAACAGAACATAACGCCTGTAATACACGACGCTAGTTTAAAGATTGAATATCTAACTTTGCCATACTCAACAAACTTGAACAGAACATAACGCCTGTAATACACGACGCTAGCTTAAAGCTTGAATATCTAACTTTGTCATACTAGACAAACTTGAACAGAACATAACGCCTGTAATACACGACGCTAGTTTAAAGCTTGAATATCTAACTTTGCCATACTCAACAAACTTGAACAGAACATATCGCCTGTAATACACGACGCTAGTTTAAAGACTGAATATCTAACTTTGCCATACTCAACAAACTTGAACAGAACATAACGCCTGTAATACACGACGCTAGTTTAAAGATTGAATATCTAACTTTGCCATACTCAACAAACTTGAATAGAACATATCGCCTGTAATACACGACGCTAGTTTAAAGATTGAATATCTAACTTTGCCATACTCAACAAACTTGAACAGAACATATCGCCTGTAATACACGACGCTAGTTTAAAGATTGAATATCTAACTTTGCCATACTCAACAAACTTGAACAGAACATAACGCCTGTAATACACGACGCTAGTTTAAAGCTTGAATATCTAACTTTGCCATACTCAACAAACTTGAACAGAACATAACGCCTGTAATACAGGACGCTAGTTTAAAGATTGAATATCTAACTTTGCCATACTCAACAAACTTGAACAGAACATAACGCCTGTAATACACGACGCTAGTTTAAAGATTGAATATCTAACTTTGCCATACTCAACAAACTTGAACAGAACATATCGCCTGTAATACACGACGCTAGTTTAAAGATTGAATATCTAACTTTGCCATACTCAACAAACTTGAACAGAACATATCGCCTGTAATACACGACGCTAGTTTAAAGATTGAATATCTAACTTTGCCATACTCAACAAACTTGAACAGAACATAACGCCTGTAATACACGACGCTAGTTTAAAGCTTGAATATCTAACTTTGCCATACTCAACAAACTTGAACAGAACATAACGCCTGTAATACACGACGCTAGTTTAAAGATTGAATATCTAACTTTGCCATACTCAACAAACTTGAACAGAACATAACGCCTGTAATACACGACGCTAGCTTAAAGCTTGAATATCTAACTTTGTCATACTAGACAAACTTGAACAGAACATAACGCCTGTAATACACGACGCTAGTTTAAAGCTTGAATATCTAACTTTGCCATACTCAACAAACTTGAACAGAACATAACGCCTGTAATACACGACGCTAGTTTAAAGCTTGAATATCTAACTTTGCCATACTCAACAAACTTGAACAGAACATATCGCCTGTAATACACGACGCTAGTTTAAAGATTGAATATCTAACTTTGTCATACTCAACAAACTTGAACAGAACATAACGCCTGTAATACACGACGCTAGTTTCAAGTTTGAATATCTAACTTTGCCATACTCAACAAACTTGAACAGAACATATCGCCTGTAATACACGACGCTAGTTTAAAGACTGAATATCTAACTTTGCCATACTCAACAAACTTGAACAGAACATAACGCCTGTAATACACGACGCTAGTTTAAAGATTGAATATCTAACTTTGCCATACTCAACAAACTTTAACAGAACATATCGCCTGTAATACACGACGCTAGTTTAAAGATTGAATATCTAACTTTGCCATACTCAACAAACTTGAACAGAACATAACGCCTGTAATACACGACGCTAGTTTAAAGATTGAATATCTAACTTTGCCATACTCAACAAACTTGAACAGAACATAACGCCTGTAATACACGACGCTAGTTTAAAGATTGAATATCTAACTTTGCCATACTCAACAAACTTGAACAGAACATATCGCCTGTAATACACGACGCTAGTTTAAAGATTGAATATCTAACTTTGCCATACTCAACAAACTTGAACAGAACATATCGCCTGTAATACACGACGCTAGTTTAAAGATTGAATATCTAACTTTGCCATACTCAACAAACTTGAACAGAACATAACGCCTGTAATACACGACGCTAGTTTAAAGCTTGAATATCTAACTTTGCCATACTCAACAAACTTGAACAGAACATAACGCCTGTAATACACGACGCTAGTTTAAAGATTGAATATCTAACTTTGCCATACTCAACAAACTTGAACAGAACATAACGCCTGTAATACACGACGCTAGTTTAAAGCTTGAATATCTAACTTTGTCATACTAGACAAACTTGAACAGAACATAACGCCTGTAATACACGACGCTAGTTTAAATCTTGGATATCTAACTTTTTCATACTAGACAAACTTGAACAGAACATAACGCCTGTAATACACGACGCTAGTTTAAAGCTTGGATATCTAACTTTGTCATACTAGACAAACTTGAACAGAACATAACACCTGCAATACACGACGCTAGTTTAAAGATTGAATATCTAACTGTGCCATACTCAACAAACTTGAACAGAACATAACACCAGTAATACACGACGCTAGTTTAAAGATTGAATATCTAACTGTGCCATACTCAACAAACTTGAACAGAACATAACGCCTGTAATACACGACGCTAGTTTAAAGCTTGAATATCTAACTTTGCCATACTTGACAAACTTGAACAGAACATAACGCCTGTAATACACGACGCTAGTTTAAAGATTGAATATCTAACTGTGCCATACTCAACAAACTTGAACAGAACATAACACCTGTAATACACGACGCTAGTTTAAAGATTGAATATCTAACTTCGTCATACTAGACAAACTTGAACAGAACATAACGCCTGTAATACACGACGCTAGTTTAAAGATTGAATATCTAACTGTGCCATACTCAACAAACTTGAACAGAACATAACACCTGTAATACACGACGCTAGTTTAAAGATTGAATATCTAACTTTGTCATACTAGACAAACTTGAACAGAACATAACGCCTGTAATACACGACGCTAGTTTAAAGATTGAATATCTAACTGTGCCATACTCAACAAACTTGAACAGAACATAACACCTGTAATACACGACGCTAGTTTAAAGATTGAATATCTAACTTTGTCATACTAGACAAACTTGAACAGAACATAACGCCTGTAATACACGACGCTAGTTTAAAGATTGAATATCTAACTGTGCCATACTCAACAAACTTGAACAGAACATAACACCTGTAATACACGACGCTAGTTTAAAGATTGAATATCTAACTGTGCCATACTCAACAAACTTGAACAGAACATAACACCTGTAATACACGACGCTAGTTTAAAGATTGAATATCTAACTGTGCCATACTCAACAAACTTGAACAGAACATAACACCTGTAATACACGACGCTAGTTTAAAGATTGAATATCTAACTGTGCCATACTCAACAAACTTGAACAGAACATAACGCCTGTAATACACGACGCTAGTTTAAAGCTTGAATATCTAACTTTGCCATACTTGACAAACTTGAACAGAACATATCGCCTGTAATACACGACGCTAGTTTAAAGATTGAATATCTAACTTTGCCATACTTGACAAACTTGAACAGAACATATCGCCTGTAATACACGACGCTAGTTTAAAGCTTGAATATCTAACTTTGCCATACTTGACAAACTTGAACAGAACATAACGCCTGTAATACACGACGCTAGTTTAAAGCTTGAATATCTAACTTTGCCATACTTGACAAACTTGAACAGAACATAACGCCTGTAATACACGACGCTAGTTTAAAGATTGAATATCTAACTTTGCCATACTTGACAAACTTGAACAGAACATAACGCCTGTAATACACGACGCTAGTTTAAAGCTTGAATATCTAACTTTGCCATACTTGACAAACTTGAACAGAACATAACGCCTGTAATACACGACGCTAGTTTAAAGCTTGAATATCTAACTTTGCCATACTTGACAAACTTGAACAGAACATAACGCCTGTAATACACGACGCTAGTTTAAAGCTTGAATATCTAACTTTGCCATACTCAACAAACTTGAACAGAACATAACGCCTGTAATACACGACGCTAGTTTAAAGCTTGAATATCTAACTTTGCCATACTCAACAAACTTGAACAGAACATATCGCCTGTAATACACGACGCTAGTTTAAAGACTGAATATCTAACTTTGCCATACTCAACAAACTTGAACAGAACATAACGCCTGTAATACACGACGCTAGTTTAAAGATTGAATATCTAACTTTGCCATACTCAACAAACTTGAATAGAACATATCGCCTGTAATACACGACGCTAGTTTAAAGATTGAATATCTAACTTTGCCATACTCAACAAACTTGAACAGAACATATCGCCTGTAATACACGACGCTAGTTTAAAGATTGAATATCTAACTTTGCCATACTCAACAAACTTGAACAGAACATAACGCCTGTAATACACGACGCTAGTTTAAAGCTTGAATATCTAACTTTGCCATACTCAACAAACTTGAACAGAACATAACGCCTGTAATACAGGACGCTAGTTTAAAGATTGAATATCTAACTTTGCCATACTCAACAAACTTGAACAGAACATAACGCCTGTAATACACGACGCTAGTTTAAAGATTGAATATCTAACTTTGCCATACTCAACAAACTTGAACAGAACATATCGCCTGTAATACACGACGCTAGTTTAAAGATTGAATATCTAACTTTGCCATACTCAACAAACTTGAACAGAACATATCGCCTGTAATACACGACGCTAGTTTAAAGATTGAATATCTAACTTTGCCATACTCAACAAACTTGAACAGAACATAACGCCTGTAATACACGACGCTAGTTTAAAGCTTGAATATCTAACTTTGCCATACTCAACAAACTTGAACAGAACATAACGCCTGTAATACACGACGCTAGTTTAAAGATTGAATATCTAACTTTGCCATACTCAACAAACTTGAACAGAACATAACGCCTGTAATACACGACGCTAGCTTAAAGCTTGAATATCTAACTTTGTCATACTAGACAAACTTGAACAGAACATAACGCCTGTAATACACGACGCTAGTTTAAAGCTTGAATATCTAACTTTGCCATACTCAACAAACTTGAACAGAACATAACGCCTGTAATACACGACGCTAGTTTAAAGCTTGAATATCTAACTTTGCCATACTCAACAAACTTGAACAGAACATATCGCCTGTAATACACGACGCTAGTTTAAAGATTGAATATCTAACTTTGTCATACTCAACAAACTTGAACAGAACATAACGCCTGTAATACACGACGCTAGTTTAAAGATTGAATATCTAACTTTGCCATACTCAACAAACTTGAACAGAACATATCGCCTGTAATACACGACGCTAGTTTAAAGACTGAATATCTAACTTTGCCATACTCAACAAACTTGAACAGAACATAACGCCTGTAATACACGACGCTAGTTTAAAGATTGAATATCTAACTTTGCCATACTCAACAAACTTTAACAGAACATATCGCCTGTAATACACGACGCTAGTTTAAAGATTGAATATCTAACTTTGCCATACTCAACAAACTTGAACAGAACATAACGCCTGTAATACACGACGCTAGTTTAAAGATTGAATATCTAACTTTGCCATACTCAACAAACTTGAACAGAACATAACGCCTGTAATACACGACGCTAGTTTAAAGATTGAATATCTAACTTTGCCATACTCAACAAACTTGAACAGAACATATCGCCTGTAATACACGACGCTAGTTTAAAGATTGAATATCTAACTTTGCCATACTCAACAAACTTGAACAGAACATATCGCCTGTAATACACGACGCTAGTTTAAAGATTGAATATCTAACTTTGCCATACTCAACAAACTTGAACAGAACATAACGCCTGTAATACACGACGCTAGTTTAAAGCTTGAATATCTAACTTTGCCATACTCAACAAACTTGAACAGAACATAACGCCTGTAATACACGACGCTAGTTTAAAGATTGAATATCTAACTTTGCCATACTCAACAAACTTGAACAGAACATAACGCCTGTAATACACGACGCTAGTTTAAAGCTTGAATATCTAACTTTGTCATACTAGACAAACTTGAACAGAACATAACGCCTGTAATACACGACGCTAGTTTAAATCTTGGATATCTAACTTTTTCATACTAGACAAACTTGAACAGAACATAACGCCTGTAATACACGACGCTAGTTTAAAGCTTGGATATCTAACTTTGTCATACTAGACAAACTTGAACAGAACATAACACCTGTAATACACGACGCTAGTTTAAAGATTGAATATCTAACTGTGCCATACTCAACAAACTTGAACAGAACATAACACCAGTAATACACGACGCTAGTTTAAAGATTGAATATCTAACTGTGCCATACTCAACAAACTTGAACAGAACATAACGCCTGTAATACACGACGCTAGTTTAAAGCTTGAATATCTAACTTTGCCATACTTGACAAACTTGAACAGAACATAACGCCTGTAATACACGACGCTAGTTTAAAGATTGAATATCTAACTGTGCCATACTCAACAAACTTGAACAGAACATAACACCTGTAATACACGACGCTAGTTTAAAGATTGAATATCTAACTTTGTCATACTAGACAAACTTGAACAGAACATAACGCCTGTAATACACGACGCTAGTTTAAAGATTGAATATCTAACTGTGCCATACTCAACAAACTTGAACAGAACATAACACCTGTAATACACGACGCTAGTTTAAAGATTGAATATCTAACTTTGTCATACTAGACAAACTTGAACAGAACATTACGCCTGTAATACACGACGCTAGTTTAAAGATTGAATATCTAACTGTGCCATACTCAACAAACTTGAACAGAACATAACACCTGTAATACACGACGCTAGTTTAAAGATTGAATATCTAACTTTGTCATACTAGACAAACTTGAACAGAACATAACGCCTGTAATACACGACGCTAGTTTAAAGATTGAATATCTAACTGTGCCATACTCAACAAACTTGAACAGAACATAACACCTGTAATACACGACGCTAGTTTAAAGATTGAATATCTAACTGTGCCATACTCAACAAACTTGAACAGAACATAACACCTGTAATAAACGACGCTAGTTTAAAGATTGAATATCTAACTGTGCCATACTCAACAAACTTGAACAGAACATAACACCTGTAATACACGACGCTAGTTTAAAGATTGAATATCTAACTGTGCCATACTCAACAAACTTGAACAGAACATAACGCCTGTAATACACGACGCTAGTTTAAAGCTTGAATATCTAACTTTGCCATACTTGACAAACTTGAACAGAACATATCGCCTGTAATACACGACGCTAGTTTAAAGATTGAATATCTAACTTTGCCATACTTGACAAACTTGAACAGAACATATCGCCTGTAATACACGACGCTAGTTTAAAGCTTGAATATCTAACTTTGCCATACTTGACAAACTTGAACAGAACATAACGCCTGTAATACACGACGCTAGTTTAAAGCTTGAATATCTAACTTTGCCATACTTGACAAACTTGAACAGAACATAACGCCTGTAATACACGACGCTAGTTTAAAGATTGAATATCTAACTTTGCCATACTTGACAAACTTGAACAGAACATAACGCCTGTAATACACGACGCTAGTTTAAAGCTTGAATATCTAACTTTGCCATACTTGACAAACTTGAACAGAACATAACGCCTGTAATACACGACGCTAGTTTAAAGCTTGAATATCTAACTTTGCCATACTTGACAAACTTGAACAGAACATAACGCCTGTAATACACGACGCTAGTTTAAAGCTTGAATATCTAACTTTGCCATACTCAACAAACTTGAACAGAACATAACGCCTGTAATACACGACGCTAGTTTAAAGATTGAATATCTAACTTTGCCATACTCAACAAACTTGAACAGAACATAACGCCTGTAATACACGACGCTAGTTTAAAGATTGAATATCTAACTTTGCCATACTCAACAAACTTGAACAGAACATAACGCCTGTAATACACTACGCTAGTTTAAAGATTGAATATCTAACTTTGCCATACTCAACAAACTTGAACAGAACATATCGCCTGTAATACACGACGCTAGTTTAAAGATTGAATATCTAACTTTGCCATACTCAACAAACTTGAACAGAACATAACGCCTGTAATACACGATGCTAGTTTAAAGATTGAATATCTAACTTTGCCATACTCAACAAACTTGAACAGAACATATCGCCTGTAATACACGACGCTAGTTTAAAGATTGAATATCTAACTTTGCCATACTCAACAAACTTGAACAGAACATATCGCCTGTAATACACGACGCTAGTTTAAAGATTGAATATCTAACTTTGCCATACTCAACAAACTTGAACAGAACATAACGCCTGTAATACACGACGCTAGTTTAAAGATTGAATATCTAACTTTGCCATACTCAACAAACTTGAACAGAACATATCGCCTGTAATACACGACGCTAGTTTAAAGATTGAATATCTAACTTTGCCATACTCAACAAACTTGAACAGAACATATCGCCTGTAATACACGACGCTAGTTTAAAGATTGAATATCTAACTTTGCCATACTTGACAAACTTGAACAGAACATAACGCCTGTAATACACGACGCTAGTTTAAAGCTTGAATATCTAACTTTGCCATACTTGACAAACTTGAACAGAACATAACGCCTGTAATACACGACGCTAGTTTAAAGCTTGAATATCTAACTTTGCCATACTCAACAAACTTGAACAGAACATAACGCCTGTAATACACGACGCTAGTTTAAAGATTGAATATCCAACTTTGCCATACTCAACAAACTTGAACAGAACATAACGCCTGTAATACACGACGCTAGTTTAAAGATTGAATATCTAACTTTGCCATACTCAACAAACTTGAACAGAACATAACGCCTGTAATACACGACGCTAGTTTAAAGATTGAATATCTAACTTTGCCATACTCAACAAACTTGAACAGAACATATCGCCTGTAATACACGACGCTAGTTTAAAGATTGAATATCTAACTTTGCCATACTCAACAAACTTGAACAGAACATAACGCCTGTAATACACGACGCTAGTTTAAAGATTGAATATCTAACTTTGCCATACTCAACAAACTTGAACAGAACATAACGCCTGTAATACACGACGCTAGTTTAAAGATTGAATATCTAACTTTGCCATACTCAACAAACTTGAACAGAACATATCGCCTGTAATACACGACGCTAGTTTAAAGATTGAATATCTAACTTTGCCATACTCAACAAACTTGAACAGAACATATCGCCTGTAATACACGACGCTAGTTTAAAGATTGAATATCTAACTTTGCCATACTCAACAAACTTGAACAGAACATAACGCCTGTAATACACGACGCTAGTTTAAAGCTTGAATATCTAACTTTGCCATACTCAACAAACTTGAACAGAACATAACGCCTGTAATACACGACGCTAGTTTAAAGATTGAATATCTAACTTTGCCATACTCAACAAACTTGAACAGAACATAACGCCTGTAATACACGACGCTAGTTTAAAGATTGAATATCTAACTTTGCCATACTCAACAAACTTGAACAGAACATATCGCCTGTAATACACGACGCTAGTTTAAAGATTGAATATCTAACTTTGCCATACTCAACAAACTTGAACAGAACATAACGCCTGTAATACACGACGCTAGTTTAAAGCTTGAATATCTAACTTTGTCATACTAGACAAACTTGAACAGAACATAACGCCTGTAATACACGACGCTAGTTTAAAGCTTGAATATCTAACTTTGCCATACTCAACAAACTTGAACAGAACATAACGCCTGTAATACACGACGCTAGTTTAAAGCTTGAATATCTAACTTTGCCATACTCAACAAACTTGAACAGAACATATCGCCTGTAATACACGACGCTAGTTTAAAGATTGAATATCTAACTTTGTCATACTCAACAAACTTGAACAGAACAGAACGCCTGTAATACACGACGCTAGTTTAAAGATTGAATATCTAACTTTGCCATACTCAACAAACTTGAACAGAACATATCGCCTGTAATACACGACGCTAGTTTAAAGATTGAATATCTAACTTTGCCATACTCAACAAACTTCAACAGAACATAACGCCTGTAATACACGACGCTAGTTTAAAGATTGAATATCTAACTTTGCCATACTCAACAAACTTGAACAGAACATATCGCCTGTAATACACGACGCTAGTTTAAAGATTGAATATCTAACTTTACCATACTCAACAAACTTGAACAGAACATAACGCCTGTAATACACGACGCTAGTTTAAGGATTGAATATCTAACTTTGCCATACTCAACAAACTTGAACAGAACATAACGCCTGTAATACACGACGCTAGTTTAAAGATTGAATATCTAACTTTGTCATACTCAACAAACTTGAACAGAACATAACGCCTGTAATACACGACGCTAGTTTAAAGATTTAATATCTAACTTTGCCATACTCAACAAACTTGAACAGAACATAACACCTGTAATACACGACGCTAGTTTAAAGATTGAATATCCAACTTTGGCATACTGGACAAACTTGAACAGAACATAACGCCTGTAATACACGACGCTAGTTTAAAGATTGAATATCTGACTTTGGCATACTGGACAAACTTGAACAGAACATAACGCCTGTAATACACGACGCTAGTTTAAAGATTGAATATCTAACTTTGGCATACTGGACAAACTTGAACAGAACATAACGCCTGTAATACACGACGCTAGTTTAAAGCTTGAATATCTACCTTTGCCATACTCAACAAACTTGAACAGAACATAACGCCTGTAATACACGACGCTAGTTTAAAGCTTGAATATCTAACTTTGCCATACTCAACAAACTTGAACAGAACATAACGCCTGTAATACACGACGCTAGTTTAAAGATTGAATATCTGACTTTGGCATACTGGACAAACTTGAACAGAACATAACGCCTGTAATACACGACGCTAGTTTAAAGCTTGAATATCTAACTTTGGCATACTGGACAAACTTGAACAGAACATAACGCCTGTAATACACGACGCTAGTTTAAAGATTGAATATCTAACTTTGTCATACTCAACAAACTTGAACAGAACATAACGCCTGTAATACACGACGCTAGTTTAAAGATTGAATATCTAACTTTGGCATACTGGACAAACTTGAACAGAACATAACGCCTGTAATACACGACGCTAGTTTAAAGATTGAATATCTAACTTTGTCATACTCAACAAACTTGAACAGAACATAACGCCTGTAATACACGACGCTAGTTTAAAGATTGAATATCTAACTTTGTCATACTCAACAAACTTGAACAGAACATAACGCCTGTAATACACGACGCTAGTTTAAAGCTTGAATATCTAACTTTGCCATACTCAACAAACTTGAACAGAACATAACGCCTGTAATACACGACGCTAGTTTAAAGATTGAATATCTAACTTTGGCATACTGGACAAACTTGAACAGAACATAACGCCTGTAATACACGACGCTAGTTTAAAGATTGAATATCTAACTTTGCCATACTCAACAAACTTGAACAGAACATAACGCCTGTAATACACGACGCTAGTTTAAAGATTGAATATCTAACTTTGCCATACTCAACAAACTTGAACAGAACATATCGCCTGTAATATATGACGCTAGTTTAAAGATTGAATATCTAACTTTGCCATACTCAACAAACTTGAACAGAACATAACGCCTGTAATACACGACGCTAGTTTAAAGATTGAATATCTAACTTTGCCATACTCAACAAACTTGAACAGAACATATCGCCTGTAATACACGACGCTAGTTTAAAGATTTAATATCTAACTTTGCCATACTCAACAAACTTGAACAGAACATATCGCCTGTAATACACGACGCTAGTTTAAAGATTGAATATCTAACTTTGCCATACTCAACAAACTTGAACAGAACATAACGCCTGTAATACACGACGCTAGTTTAAAGCTTGAATATCTAACTTTGCCATACCCAACAAACTTGAACAGAACATATCGCCTGTAATACACGACGCTAGTTTAAAGATTGAATATCTAACTTTGCCATACTCAACAAACTTGAACAGAACATAACGCCTGTAATACACGACGCTAGTTTAAAGATTGAATATCTAACTTTGCCATACTCAACAAACTTGAACAGAACATATCGCCTGTAATACACGACGCTAGTTTAAAGATTGAATATCTAACTTTGCCATACTCAACAAACTTGAACAGAACATATCGCCTGTAATACACGACGCTAGTTTAAAGATTGAATATCTAACTTTGCCATACTCAACAAACTTGAACAGAACATAACGCCTGTAATACACGACGCTAGTTTAAAGCTTGAATATCTAACTTTGCCATACTCAACAAACTTGAACAGAACATAACGCCTGTAATACACGACGCTAGTTTAAAGATTGAATATCTAACTTTGCCATACTCAACAAACTTGAACAGAACATAACGCCTGTAATACACGACGCTAGCTTAAAGCTTGAATATCTAACTTTGTCATACTAGACAAACTTGAACAGAACATAACGCCTGTAATACACGACGCTAGTTTAAAGCTTGAATATCTAACTTTGCCATACTCAACAAACTTGAACAGAACATATCGCCTGTAATACACGACGCTAGTTTAAAGACTGAATATCTAACTTTGCCATACTCAACAAACTTGAACAGAACATAACGCCTGTAATACACGACGCTAGTTTAAAGATTGAATATCTAACTTTGCCATACTCAACAAACTTGAATAGAACATATCGCCTGTAATACACGACGCTAGTTTAAAGATTGAATATCTAACTTTGCCATACTCAACAAACTTGAACAGAACATATCGCCTGTAATACACGACGCTAGTTTAAAGATTGAATATCTAACTTTGCCATACTCAACAAACTTGAACAGAACATAACGCCTGTAATACACGACGCTAGTTTAAAGCTTGAATATCTAACTTTGCCATACTCAACAAACTTGAACAGAACATAACGCCTGTAATACAGGACGCTAGTTTAAAGATTGAATATCTAACTTTGCCATACTCAACAAACTTGAACAGAACATAACGCCTGTAATACACGACGCTAGTTTAAAGATTGAATATCTAACTTTGCCATACTCAACAAACTTGAACAGAACATATCGCCTGTAATACACGACGCTAGTTTAAAGATTGAATATCTAACTTTGCCATACTCAACAAACTTGAACAGAACATATCGCCTGTAATACACGACGCTAGTTTAAAGATTGAATATCTAACTTTGCCATACTCAACAAACTTGAACAGAACATAACGCCTGTAATACACGACGCTAGTTTAAAGCTTGAATATCTAACTTTGCCATACTCAACAAACTTGAACAGAACATAACGCCTGTAATACACGACGCTAGTTTAAAGATTGAATATCTAACTTTGCCATACTCAACAAACTTGAACAGAACATAACGCCTGTAATACACGACGCTAGCTTAAAGCTTGAATATCTAACTTTGTCATACTAGACAAACTTGAACAGAACATAACGCCTGTAATACACGACGCTAGTTTAAAGCTTGAATATCTAACTTTGCCATACTCAACAAACTTGAACAGAACATAACGCCTGTAATACACGACGCTAGTTTAAAGCTTGAATATCTAACTTTGCCATACTCAACAAACTTGAACAGAACATATCGCCTGTAATACACGACGCTAGTTTAAAGATTGAATATCTAACTTTGTCATACTCAACAAACTTGAACAGAACATAACGCCTGTAATACACGACGCTAGTTTAAAGATTGAATATCTAACTTTGCCATACTCAACAAACTTGAACAGAACATATCGCCTGTAATACACGACGCTAGTTTAAAGACTGAATATCTAACTTTGCCATACTCAACAAACTTGAACAGAACATAACGCCTGTAATACACGACGCTAGTTTAAAGATTGAATATCTAACTTTGCCATACTCAACAAACTTTAACAGAACATATCGCCTGTAATACACGACGCTAGTTTAAAGATTGAATATCTAACTTTGCCATACTCAACAAACTTGAACAGAACATAACGCCTGTAATACACGACGCTAGTTTAAAGATTGAATATCTAACTTTGCCATACTCAACAAACTTGAACAGAACATAACGCCTGTAATACACGACGCTAGTTTAAAGATTGAATATCTAACTTTGCCATACTCAACAAACTTGAACAGAACATATCGCCTGTAATACACGACGCTAGTTTAAAGATTGAATATCTAACTTTGCCATACTCAACAAACTTGAACAGAACATATCGCCTGTAATACACGACGCTAGTTTAAAGATTGAATATCTAACTTTGCCATACTCAACAAACTTGAACAGAACATAACGCCTGTAATACACGACGATAGTTTAAAGCTTGAATATCTAACTTTGCCATACTCAACAAACTTGAACAGAACATAACGCCTGTAATACACGACGCTAGTTTAAAGATTGAATATCTAACTTTGCCATACTCAACAAACTTGAACAGAACATAACGCCTGTAATACACGACGCTAGTTTAAAGCTTGAATATCTAACTTTGTCATACTAGACAAACTTGAACAGAACATAACGCCTGTAATACACGACGCTAGTTTAAATCTTGGATATCTAACTTTTTCATACTAGACAAACTTGAACAGAACATAACGCCTGTAATACACGACGCTAGTTTAAAGCTTGGATATCTAACTTTGTCATACTAGACAAACTTGAACAGAACATAACACCTGTAATACACGACGCTAGTTTAAAGATTGAATATCTAACTGTGCCATACTCAACAAACTTGAACAGAACATAACACCAGTAATACACGACGCTAGTTTAAAGATTGAATATCTAACTGTGCCATACTCAACAAACTTGAACAGAACATAACGCCTGTAATACACGACGCTAGTTTAAAGCTTGAATATCTAACTTTGCCATACTTGACAAACTTGAACAGAACATAACGCCTGTAATACACGACGCTAGTTTAAAGATTGAATATCTAACTGTGCCATACTCAACAAACTTGAACAGAACATAACACCTGTAATACACGACGCTAGTTTAAAGATTGAATATCTAACTTTGTCATACTAGACAAACTTGAACAGAACATAACGCCTGTAATACACGACGCTAGTTTAAAGATTGAATATCTAACTGTGCCATACTCAACAAACTTGAACAGAACATAACACCTGTAATACACGACGCTAGTTTAAAGATTGAATATCTAACTTTGTCATACTAGACAAACTTGAACAGAACATAACGCCTGTAATACACGACGCTAGTTTAAAGATTGAATATCTAACTGTGCTATACTCAACAAACTTGAACAGAACATAACACCTGTAATACACGACGCTAGTTTAAAGATTGAATATCTAACTTTGTCATACTAGACAAACTTGAACAGAACATAACGCCTGTAATACACGACGCTAGTTTAAAGATTGAATATCTAACTGTGCCATACTCAACAAACTTGAACAGAACATAACACCTGTAATACACGACGCTAGTTTAAAGATTGAATATCTAACTGTGCCATACTCAACAAACTTGAACAGAACATAACACCTGTAATACACGACGCTAGTTTAAAGATTGAATATCTAACTGTGCCATACTCAACAAACTTGAACAGAACATAACACCTGTAATACACGACGCTAGTTTAAAGATTGAATATCTAACTGTGCCATACTCAACAAACTTGAACAGAACATAACGCCTGTAATACACGACGCTAGTTTAAAGCTTGAATATCTAACTTTGCCATACTTGACAAACTTGAACAGAACATAACGCCTGTAATACACGACGCTAGTTTAAAGATTGAATATCTAACTGTGCCATACTCAACAAACTTGAACAGAACATAACACCTGTAATACACGACGCTAGTTTAAAGCTTGAATATCTAACTTTGTCATACTCAACAAACTTGAACAGAACATAACGCCTGTAATACACGACGCTAGTTTAAAGATTGAATATCTAACTGTGCCATACTCAACAAACTTGAACAGAACATAACACCTGTAATACACGACGCTAGTTTAAAGATTGAATATCTAACTTTGCCATACTCAACAAACTTGAACAGAACATAACACCTGTAATACACGACGCTAGTTTAAAGATTGAATATCTAACTTTGCCATACTCAACAAACTTGAACAGAACATAACGCCTGTAATACACGACGCTAGTTTAAAGATTGAATATCTAACTTTGTCATACTCAACAAACTTGAACAGAACATAACGCCTGTAATACACGACGCTAGTTTAAAGATTGAATATCTAACTTTGTCATACTCAACAAACTTGAACAGAACATATCGCCTGTAATACACGACGCTAGTTTAAAGATTGAATATCTAACTGTGCCATACTCAACAAACTTGAACAGAACATAACACCTGTAATACACGACGCTAGTTTAAAGATTGAATATCTAACTGTGCCATACTCAACAAACTTGAACAGAACATAACACCTGTAATACACGACGCTAGTTTAAAGATTGAATATCTAACTGTGCCATACTCAACAAACTTGAACAGAACATAACACCTGTAATACACGACGCTAGTTTAAAGATTGAATATCTAACTTTGTCATACTAGACAAACTTGAACAGAACATAACGCCTGTAATACACGACGCTAGTTTAAAGCTTGAATATCTAACTGTGCCATACTCAACAAACTTGAACAGAACATAACGCCTGTAATACACGACGCTAGTTTAAAGCTTGAATATCTAACTTTGCCATACTTGACAAACTTGAACTGAACATAACGCCTGTAATACACGACGCTAGTTTAAAGATTGAATATCTAACTGTGCCATACTCAACAAACTTGAACAGAACATAACACCTGTAATACACGACGCTAGTTTAAAGCTTGAATATCTAACTTTGTCATACTCAACAAACTTGAACAGAACATAACGCCTGTAATACACGACGCTAGTTTAAAGATTGAATATCTAACTGTGCCATACTCAACAAACTTGAACAGAACATAACACCTGTAATACACGACGCTAGTTTAAAGATTGAATATCTAACTTTGCCATACTCAACAAACTTGAACAGAACATAACACCTGTAATACACGACGCTAGTTTAAAGATTGAATATCTAACTTTGCCATACTCAACAAACTTGAACAGAACATAACGCCTGTAATACACGACGCTAGTTTAAAGATTGAATATCTAACTTTGTCATACTCAACAAACTTGAACAGAACATAACGCCTGTAATACACAACGCTAGTTTAAAGATTGAATATCTAACTTTGTCATACTCAACAAACTTGAACAGAACATAACGCCTGTAATACACGACGCTAGTTTAAAGCTTGAATATCTAACTTTGTCATACTCAACAAACTTGAACAGAACATATCGCCTGTAATACACGACGCTAGTTTAAAGCTTGAATATCTAACTTTGCCATACTCAACAAACTTGAACAGAACATAACACCTGTAATACACGACGCTAGTTTAAAGCTTGAATATCTAACTTTGCCATACTTGACAAACTTGAACAGAACATAACGCCTGTAATACACGACGCTAGTTTAAAGCTTGAATATCTAACTTTGTCATACTTGACAAACTTGAACAGAACATAACGCCTGTAATACACGACGCTAGATTAAAGCTTGAATATCTAACTTTGCCAAACTCAACAAACTTGAACAGAACATATCGCCTGTAATACACGACGCTAGTTTAAAGATTGAATATCTAACTTTGCCATACTCAACAAACTTGAACAGAACATATCGCCTGTAATACACGACGCTAGTTTAAAGATTGAATATCTAACTTTGCCATACTCAACAAACTTGAACAGAACATAACGCCTGTAATACACGACGCTAGTTTAAAGATTGAATATCTAACTTTGCCATACTCAACAAACTTGAACAGAACATAACGCCTGTAATACACGACGCTAGTTTAAAGATTGAATATCTAACTTTGCCATACTCAACAAACTTGAACAGAACATATCGCCTGTAATACACGACGCTAGTTTAAAGATTGAATATCTAACTTTGCCATACTCAACAAACTTGAACAGAACATAACGCCTGTAATACACGACGCTAGTTTAAAGATTGAATATCTAACTTTGCCATACTCAACAAACTTGAACAGAACATATCGCCTGTAATATATGACGCTAGTTTAAAGATTGAATATCTAACTTTGCCATACTCAACAAACTTGAACAGAACATAACGCCTGTAATACACGACGCTAGTTTAAAGATTGAATATCTACCTTTGCCATACTCAACAAACTTGAACAGAACATATCGCCTGTAATACACGACGCTAGTTTAAAGATTTAATATCTAACTTTGCCATACTCAACAAACTTGAACAGAACATATCGCCTGTAATACACGACGCTAGTTTAAAGATTGAATATCTAACTTTGCCATACTCAACAAACTTGAACAGAACATAACGCCTGTAATACACGACGCTAGTTTAAAGCTTGAATATCTAACTTTGCCATACTCAACAAACTTGAACAGAACATATCGCCTGTAATACACGACGCTAGTTTAAAGATTGAATATCTAACTTTGCCATACTCAACAAACTTGAACAGAACATAACGCCTGTAATACACGACGCTAGTTTAAAGATTGAATATCTAACTTTGCCATACTCAACAAACTTGATCAGAACATATCGCCTGTAATACACGACGCTAGTTTAAAGATTGAATATCTAACTTTGCCATACTCAACAAACTTGAACAGAACATATCGCCTGTAATACACGACGCTAGTTTAAAGCTTGAATATCTAACTTTGCCATACTCAACAAACTTGAACAGAACATAACGCCTGTAATACACGACGCTAGTTTAAAGATTGAATATCTAACTTTGCCATACTCAACAAATTTGAACAGAACATAACGCCTGTAATACACGACGCTAGCTTAAAGCTTGAATATCTAACTTTGTCATACTAGACAAACTTGAACAGAACATAACGCCTGTAATACACGACGCTAGTTTAAAGCTTGAATATCTAACTTTGCCATACTCAACAAACTTGAACAGAACATATCGCCTGTAATACACGACGCTAGTTTAAAGACTGAATATCTAACTTTGCCATACTCAACAAACTTGAACAGAACATAACGCCTGTAATACACGACGCTAGTTTAAAGATTGAATATCTAACTTTGCCATACTCAACAAACTTGAATAGAACATATCGCCTGTAATACACGACGCTAGTTTAAAGATTGAATATCTAACTTTGCCATACTCAACAAACTTGAACAGAACATATCGCCTGTAATACACGACGCTAGTTTAAAGATTGAATATCTAACTTTGCCATACTCAACAAACTTGAACAGAACATAACGCCTGTAATACACGACGCTAGTTTAAAGCTTGAATATCTAACTTTGCCATACTCAACAAACTTGAACAGAACATAACGCCTGTAATACAGGACGCTAGTTTAAAGATTGAATATCTAACTTTGCCATACTCAACAAACTTGAACAGAACATAACGCCTGTAATACACGACGCTAGTTTAAAGATTGAATATCTAACTTTGCCATACTCAACAAACTTGAACAGAACATATCGCCTGTAATACACGACGCTAGTTTAAAGATTGAATATCTAACTTTGCCATACTCAACAAACTTGAACAGAACATATCGCCTGTAATACACGACGCTAGTTTAAAGATTGAATATCTAACTTTGCCATACTCAACAAACTTGAACAGAACATAACGCCTGTAATACACGACGCTAGTTTAAAGCTTGAATATCTAACTTTGCCATACTCAACAAACTTGAACAGAACATAACGCCTGTAATACACGACGCTAGTTTAAAGATTGAATATCTAACTTTGCCATACTCAACAAACTTGAACAGAACATAACGCCTGTAATACACGACGCTAGCTTAAAGCTTGAATATCTAACTTTGTCATACTAGACAAACTTGAACAGAACATAACGCCTGTAATACACGACGCTAGTTTAAAGCTTGAATATCTAACTTTGCCATACTCAACAAACTTGAACAGAACATAACGCCTGTAATACACGACGCTAGTTTAAAGCTTGAATATCTAACTTTGCCATACTCAACAAACTTGAACAGAACATATCGCCTGTAATACACGACGCTAGTTTAAAGATTGAATATCTAACTTTGTCATACTCAACAAACTTGAACAGAACATAACGCCTGTAATACACGACGCTAGTTTAAAGATTGAATATCTAACTTTGCCAAACTCAACAAACTTGAACAGAACATATCGCCTGTAATACACGACGCTAGTTTAAAGATTGAATATCTAACTTTGCCATACTCAACAAACTTGAACAGAACATATCGCCTGTAATACACGACGCTAGTTTAAAGATTGAATATCTAACTTTGCCATACTCAACAAACTTGAACAGAACATAACGCCTGTAATACACGACGCTAGTTTAAAGATTGAATATCTAACTTTGCCATACTCAACAAACTTGAACAGAACATAACGCCTGTAATACACGACGCTAGTTTAAAGATTGAATATCTAACTTTGCCATACTCAACAAACTTGAACAGAACATATCGCCTGTAATACACGACGCTAGTTTAAAGATTGAATATCTAACTTTGCCATACTCAACAAACTTGAACAGATCATAACGCCTGTAATACACGACGCTAGTTTAAAGATTGAATATCTAACTTTGCCATACTCAACAAACTTGAACAGAACATATCGCCTGTAATATATGACGCTAGTTTAAAGATTGAATATCTAACTTTGCCATACTCAACAAACTTGAACAGAACATAACGCCTGTAATACACGACGCTAGTTTAAAGATTGAATATCTACCTTTGCCATACTCAACAAACTTGAACAGAACATATCGCCTGTAATACACGACGCTAGTTTAAAGATTTAATATCTAACTTTGCCATACTCAACAAACTTGAACAGAACATATCGCCTGTAATACACGACGCTAGTTTAAAGATTGAATATCTAACTTTGCCATACTCAACAAACTTGAACAGAACATAACGCCTGTAATACACGACGCTAGTTTAAAGCTTGAATATCTAACTTTGCCATACTCAACAAACTTGAACAGAACATATCGCCTGTAATACACGACGCTAGTTTAAAGATTGAATATCTAACTTTGCCATACTCAACAAACTTGAACAGAACATAACGCCTGTAATACACGACGCTAGTTTAAAGATTGAATATCTAACTTTGCCATACTCAACAAACTTGAACAGAACATATCGCCTGTAATACACGACGCTAGTTTAAAGATTGAATATCTAACTTTGCCATACTCAACAAACTTGAACAGAACATATCGCCTGTAATACACGACGCTAGTTTAAAGATTGAATATCTAACTTTGCCATACTCAACAAACTTGAACAGAACATAACGCCTGTAATACACGACGCTAGTTTAAAGCTTGAATATCTAACTTTGCCATACTCAACAAACTTGAACAGAACATAACGCCTGTAATACACGACGCTAGTTTAAAGATTGAATATCTAACTTTGCCATACTCAACAAATTTGAACAGAACATAACGCCTGTAATACACGACGCTAGCTTAAAGCTTGAATATCTAACTTTGTCATACTAGACAAACTTGAACAGAACATAACGCCTGTAATACACGACGCTAGTTTAAAGCTTGAATATCTAACTTTGCCATACTCAACAAACTTGAACAGAACATATCGCCTGTAATACACGACGCTAGTTTAAAGACTGAATATCTAACTTTGCCATACTCAACAAACTTGAACAGAACATAACGCCTGTAATACACGACGCTAGTTTAAAGATTGAATATCTAACTTTGCCATACTCAACAAACTTGAATAGAACATATCGCCTGTAATACACGACGCTAGTTTAAAGATTGAATATCTAACTTTGCCATACTCAACAAACTTGAACAGAACATATCGCCTGTAATACACGACGCTAGTTTAAAGATTGAATATCTAACTTTGCCATACTCAACAAACTTGAACAGAACATAACGCCTGTAATACACGACGCTAGTTTAAAGCTTGAATATCTAACTTTGCCATACTCAACAAACTTGAACAGAACATAACGCCTGTAATACAGGACGCTAGTTTAAAGATTGAATATCTAACTTTGCCATACTCAACAAACTTGAACAGAACATAACGCCTGTAATACACGACGCTAGTTTAAAGATTGAATATCTAACTTTGCCATACTCAACAAACTTGAACAGAACATATCGCCTGTAATACACGACGCTAGTTTAAAGATTGAATATCTAACTTTGCCATACTCAACAAACTTGAACAGAACATATCGCCTGTAATACACGACGCTAGTTTAAAGATTGAATATCTAACTTTGCCATACTCAACAAACTTGAACAGAACATAACGCCTGTAATACACGACGCTAGTTTAAAGCTTGAATATCTAACTTTGCCATACTCAACAAACTTGAACAGAACATAACGCCTGTAATACACGACGCTAGTTTAAAGATTGAATATCTAACTTTGCCATACTCAACAAACTTGAACAGAACATAACGCCTGTAATACACGACGCTAGCTTAAAGCTTGAATATCTAACTTTGTCATACTAGACAAACTTGAACAGAACATAACGCCTGTAATACACGACGCTAGTTTAAAGCTTGAATATCTAACTTTGCCATACTCAACAAACTTGAACAGAACATAACGCCTGTAATACACGACGCTAGTTTAAAGCTTGAATATCTAACTTTGCCATACTCAACAAACTTGAACAGAACATATCGCCTGTAATACACGACGCTAGTTTAAAGATTGAATATCTAACTTTGTCATACTCAACAAACTTGAACAGAACATAACGCCTGTAATACACGACGCTAGTTTAAAGATTGAATATCTAACTTTGCCATACTCAACAAACTTGAACAGAACATATCGCCTGTAATACACGACGCTAGTTTAAAGACTGAATATCTAACTTTGCCATACTCAACAAACTTGAACAGAACATAACGCCTGTAATACACGACGCTAGTTTAAAGATTGAATATCTAACTTTGCCATACTCAACAAACTTTAACAGAACATATCGCCTGTAATACACGACGCTAGTTTAAAGATTGAATATCTAACTTTGCCATACTCAACAAACTTGAACAGAACATAACGCCTGTAATACACGACGCTAGTTTAAAGATTGAATATCTAACTTTGCCATACTCAACAAACTTGAACAGAACATAACGCCTGTAATACACGACGCTAGTTTAAAGATTGAATATCTAACTTTGCCATACTCAACAAACTTGAACAGAACATATCGCCTGTAATACACGACGCTAGTTTAAAGATTGAATATCTAACTTTGCCATACTCAACAAACTTGAACAGAACATATCGCCTGTAATACACGACGCTAGTTTAAAGATTGAATATCTAACTTTGCCATACTCAACAAACTTGAACAGAACATAACGCCTGTAATACACGACGCTAGTTTAAAGATTGAATATCTAACTTTGCCATACTCAACAAACTTGAACAGAACATAACGCCTGTAATACACGACGCTAGTTTAAAGATTGAATATCTAACTTTGCCATACTCAACAAACTTGAACAGAACATATCGCCTGTAATACACGACGCTAGTTTAAAGATTGAATATCTAACTTTGCCATACTCAACAAACTTGAACAGAACATAACGCCTGTAATACACGACGCTAGTTTAAAGATTGAATATCTAACTTTGCCATACTCAACAAACTTGAACAGAACATATCGCCTGTAATATATGACGCTAGTTTAAAGATTGAATATCTAACTTTGCCATACTCAACAAACTTGAACAGAACATAACGCCTGTAATACACGACGCTAGTTTAAAGATTGAATATCTAACTTTGCCATACTCAACAAACTTGAACAGAACATATCGCCTGTAATACACGACGCTAGTTTAAAGATTTAATATCTAACTTTGCCATACTCAACAAACTTGAACAGAACATATCGCCTGTAATACACGACGCTAGTTTAAAGATTGAATATCTAACTTTGCCATACTCAACAAACTTGAACAGAACATAACGCCTGTAATACACGACGCTAGTTTAAAGCTTGAATATCTAACTTTGCCATACTCAACAAACTTGAACAGAACATATCGCCTGTAATACACGACGCTAGTTTAAAGATTGAATATCTAACTTTGCCATACTCAACAAACTTGAACAGAACATAACGCCTGTAATACACGACGCTAGTTTAAAGATTGAATATCTAACTTTGCCATACTCAACAAACTTGAACAGAACATATCGCCTGTAATACACGACGCTAGTTTAAAGATTGAATATCTAACTTTGCCATACTCAACAAACTTGAACAGAACATATCGCCTGTAATACACGACGCTAGTTTAAAGATTGAATATCTAACTTTGCCATACTTGACAAACTTGAACAGAACATAACGCCTGTAATACACGACGCTAGTTTAAATCTTGGATATCTAACTTTTTCATACTAGACAAACTTGAACAGAACATAACGCCTGTAATACACGACGCTAGTTTAAAGCTTGGATATCTAACTTTGTCATACTAGACAAACTTGAACAGAACATAACACCTGTAATACAAGACGCTAGTTTAAAGATTGAATATCTAACTGTGCCATACTCAACAAACTTGAACAGAACATAACACCAGTAATACACGACGCTAGTTTAAAGATTGAATATCTAACTGTGCCATACTCAACAAACTTGAACAGAACATAACGCCTGTAATACACGACGCTAGTTTAAAGCTTGAATATCTAACTTTGCCATACTTGACAAACTTGAACAGAACATAACGCCTGTAATACACGACGCTAGTTTAAAGATTGAATATCTAACTGTGCCATACTCAACAAACTTGAACAGAACATAACACCTGTAATACACGACGCTAGTTTAAAGATTGAATATCTAACTTTGTCATACTAGACAAACTTGAACAGAACATAACGCCTGTAATACACGACGCTAGTTTAAAGATTGAATATCTAACTGTGCCATACTCAACAAACTTGAACAGAACATAACACCTGTAATACACGACGCTAGTTTAAAGATTGAATATCTAACTTTGTCATACTAGACAAACTTGAACAGAACATAACGCCTGTAATACACGACGCTAGTTTAAAGATTGAATATCTAACTGTGCCATACTCAACAAACTTGAACAGAACATAACACCTGTAATACACGACGCTAGTTTAAAGATTGAATATCTAACTTTGTCATACTAGACAAACTTGAACAGAACATAACGCCTGTAATACACGACGCTAGTTTAAAGATTGAATATCTAACTGTGCCATACTCAACAAACTTGAACAGAACATAACACCTGTAATACACGACGCTAGTTTAAAGATTGAATATCTAACTGTGCCATACTCAACAAACTTGAACAGAACATAACACCTGTAATACACGACGCTAGTTTAAAGATTGAATATCTAACTGTGCCATACTCAACAAACTTGAACAGAACATAACACCTGTAATACACGACGCTAGTTTAAAGATTGAATATCTAACTGTGCCATACTCAACAAACTTGAACAGAACATAACGCCTGTAATACACGACGCTAGTTTAAAGCTTGAATATCTAACTTTGCCATACTTGACAAACTTGAACAGAACATAACGCCTGTAATACACGACGCTAGTTTAAAGATTGAATATCTAACTGTGCCATACTCAACAAACTTGAACAGAACATAACACCTGTAATACACGACGCTAGTTTAAAGCTTGAATATCTAACTTTGTCATACTCAACAAACTTGAACAGAACATAACGCCTGTAATACACGACGCTAGTTTAAAGATTGAATATCTAACTGTGCCATACTCAACAAACTTGAACAGAACATAACACCTGTAATACACGACGCTAGTTTAAAGATTGAATATCTAACTTTGCCATACTCAACAAACTTGAACAGAACATAACACCTGTAATACACGACGCTAGTTTAAAGATTGAATATCTAACTTTGCCATACTCAACAAACTTGAACAGAACATAACGCCTGTAATACACGACGCTAGTTTAAAGATTGAATATCTAACTTTGTCATACTCAACAAACTTGAACAGAACATAACGCCTGTAATACACGACGCTAGTTTAAAGATTGAATATCTAACTTTGTCATACTCAACAAACTTGAACAGAACATATCGCCTGTAATACACGACGCTAGTTTAAAGATTGAATATCTAACTGTGCCATACTCAACAAACTTGAACAGAACATAACACCTGTAATACACGACGCTAGTTTAAAGATTGAATATCTAACTGTGCCATACTCAACAAACTTGAACAGAACATAACACCTGTAATACACGACGCTAGTTTAAAGATTGAATATCTAACTGTGCCATACTCAACAAACTTGAACAGAACATAACACCTGTAATACACGACGCTAGTTTAAAGATTGAATATCTAACTTTGTCATACTAGACAAACTTGAACAGAACATAACGCCTGTAATACACGACGCTAGTTTAAAGCTTGAATATCTAACTGTGCCATACTCAACAAACTTGAACAGAACATAACGCCTGTAATACACGACGCTAGTTTAAAGCTTGAATATCTAACTTTGCCATACTTGACAAACTTGAACTGAACATAACGCCTGTAATACACGACGCTAGTTTAAAGATTGAATATCTAACTGTGCCATACTCAACAAACTTGAACAGAACATAACACCTGTAATACACGACGCTAGTTTAAAGCTTGAATATCTAACTTTGTCATACTCAACAAACTTGAACAGAACATAACGCCTGTAATACACGACGCTAGTTTAAAGATTGAATATCTAACTGTGCCATACTCAACAAACTTGAACAGAACATAACACCTGTAATACACGACGCTAGTTTAAAGATTGAATATCTAACTTTGCCATACTCAACAAACTTGAACAGAACATAACACCTGTAATACACGACGCTAGTTTAAAGATTGAATATCTAACTTTGCCATACTCAACAAACTTGAACAGAACATAACGCCTGTAATACACGACGCTAGTTTAAAGATTGAATATCTAACTTTGTCATACTCAACAAACTTGAACAGAACATAACGCCTGTAATACACAACGCTAGTTTAAAGATTGAATATCTAACTTTGTCATACTCAACAAACTTGAACAGAACATAACGCCTGTAATACACGACGCTAGTTTAAAGCTTGAATATCTAACTTTGTCATACTCAACAAACTTGAACAGAACATATCGCCTGTAATACACGACGCTAGTTTAAAGCTTGAATATCTAACTTTGCCATACTCAACAAACTTGAACAGAACATAACACCTGTAATACACGACGCTAGTTTAAAGCTTGAATATCTAACTTTGCCATACTTGACAAACTTGAACAGAACATAACGCCTGTAATACACGACGCTAGTTTAAAGCTTGAATATCTAACTTTGTCATACTTGACAAACTTGAACAGAACATAACGCCTGTAATACACGACGCTAGATTAAAGCTTGAATATCTAACTTTGCCAAACTCAACAAACTTGAACAGAACATATCGCCTGTAATACACGACGCTAGTTTAAAGATTGAATATCTAACTTTGCCATACTCAACAAACTTGAACAGAACATATCGCCTGTAATACACGACGCTAGTTTAAAGATTGAATATCTAACTTTGCCATACTCAACAAACTTGAACAGAACATAACGCCTGTAATACACGACGCTAGTTTAAAGATTGAATATCTAACTTTGCCATACTCAACAAACTTGAACAGAACATAACGCCTGTAATACACGACGCTAGTTTAAAGATTGAATATCTAACTTTGCCATACTCAACAAACTTGAACAGAACATATCGCCTGTAATACACGACGCTAGTTTAAAGATTGAATATCTAACTTTGCCATACTCAACAAACTTGAACAGAACATAACGCCTGTAATACACGACGCTAGTTTAAAGATTGAATATCTAACTTTGCCATACTCAACAAACTTGAACAGAACATATCGCCTGTAATATATGACGCTAGTTTAAAGATTGAATATCTAACTTTGCCATACTCAACAAACTTGAACAGAACATAACGCCTGTAATACACGACGCTAGTTTAAAGATTGAATATCTACCTTTGCCATACTCAACAAACTTGAACAGAACATATCGCCTGTAATACACGACGCTAGTTTAAAGATTTAATATCTAACTTTGCCATACTCAACAAACTTGAACAGAACATATCGCCTGTAATACACGACGCTAGTTTAAAGATTGAATATCTAACTTTGCCATACTCAACAAACTTGAACAGAACATAACGCCTGTAATACACGACGCTAGTTTAAAGCTTGAATATCTAACTTTGCCATACTCAACAAACTTGAACAGAACATATCGCCTGTAATACACGACGCTAGTTTAAAGATTGAATATCTAACTTTGCCATACTCAACAAACTTGAACAGAACATAACGCCTGTAATACACGACGCTAGTTTAAAGATTGAATATCTAACTTTGCCATACTCAACAAACTTGAACAGAACATATCGCCTGTAATACACGACGCTAGTTTAAAGATTGAATATCTAACTTTGCCATACTCAACAAACTTGAACAGAACATATCGCCTGTAATACACGACGCTAGTTTAAAGATTGAATATCTAACTTTGCCATACTCAACAAACTTGAACAGAACATAACGCCTGTAATACACGACGCTAGTTTAAAGCTTGAATATCTAACTTTGCCATACTCAACAAACTTGAACAGAACATAACGCCTGTAATACACGACGCTAGTTTAAAGATTGAATATCTAACTTTGCCATACTCAACAAACTTGAACAGAACATAACGCCTGTAATACACGACGCTAGCTTAAAGCTTGAATATCTAACTTTGTCATACTAGACAAACTTGAACAGAACATAACGCCTGTAATACACGACGCTAGTTTAAAGCTTGAATATCTAACTTTGCCATACTCAACAAACTTGAACAGAACATATCGCCTGTAATACACGACGCTAGTTTAAAGACTGAATATCTAACTTTGCCATACTCAACAAACTTGAACAGAACATAACGCCTGTAATACACGACGCTAGTTTAAAGATTGAATATCTAACTTTGCCATACTCAACAAACTTGAATAGAACATATCGCCTGTAATACACGACGCTAGTTTAAAGATTGAATATCTAACTTTGCCATACTCAACAAACTTGAACAGAACATATCGCCTGTAATACACGACGCTAGTTTAAAGATTGAATATCTAACTTTGCCATACTCAACAAACTTGAACAGAACATAACGCCTGTAATACACGACGCTAGTTTAAAGCTTGAATATCTAACTTTGCCATACTCAACAAACTTGAACAGAACATAACGCCTGTAATACAGGACGCTAGTTTAAAGATTGAATATCTAACTTTGCCATACTCAACAAACTTGAACAGAACATAACGCCTGTAATACACGACGCTAGTTTAAAGATTGAATATCTAACTTTGCCATACTCAACAAACTTGAACAGAACATATCGCCTGTAATACACGACGCTAGTTTAAAGATTGAATATCTAACTTTGCCATACTCAACAAACTTGAACAGAACATATCGCCTGTAATACACGACGCTAGTTTAAAGATTGAATATCTAACTTTGCCATACTCAACAAACTTGAACAGAACATAACGCCTGTAATACACGACGCTAGTTTAAAGCTTGAATATCTAACTTTGCCATACTCAACAAACTTGAACAGAACATAACGCCTGTAATACACGACGCTAGTTTAAAGATTGAATATCTAACTTTGCCATACTCAACAAACTTGAACAGAACATAACGCCTGTAATACACGACGCTAGCTTAAAGCTTGAATATCTAACTTTGTCATACTAGACAAACTTGAACAGAACATAACGCCTGTAATACACGACGCTAGTTTAAAGCTTGAATATCTAACTTTGCCATACTCAACAAACTTGAACAGAACATAACGCCTGTAATACACGACGCTAGTTTAAAGCTTGAATATCTAACTTTGCCATACTCAACAAACTTGAACAGAACATATCGCCTGTAATACACGACGCTAGTTTAAAGATTGAATATCTAACTTTGTCATACTCAACAAACTTGAACAGAACATAACGCCTGTAATACACGACGCTAGTTTAAAGATTGAATATCTAACTTTGCCATACTCAACAAACTTGAACAGAACATATCGCCTGTAATACACGACGCTAGTTTAAAGACTGAATATCTAACTTTGCCATACTCAACAAACTTGAACAGAACATAACGCCTGTAATACACGACGCTAGTTTAAAGATTGAATATCTAACTTTGCCATACTCAACAAACTTTAACAGAACATATCGCCTGTAATACACGACGCTAGTTTAAAGATTGAATATCTAACTTTGCCATACTCAACAAACTTGAACAGAACATAACGCCTGTAATACACGACGCTAGTTTAAAGATTGAATATCTAACTTTGCCATACTCAACAAACTTGAACAGAACATAACGCCTGTAATACACGACGCTAGTTTAAAGATTGAATATCTAACTTTGCCATACTCAACAAACTTGAACAGAACATATCGCCTGTAATACACGACGCTAGTTTAAAGATTGAATATCTAACTTTGCCATACTCAACAAACTTGAACAGAACATATCGCCTGTAATACACGACGCTAGTTTAAAGATTGAATATCTAACTTTGCCATACTCAACAAACTTGAACAGAACATAACGCCTGTAATACACGACGCTAGTTTAAAGCTTGAATATCTAACTTTGCCATACTCAACAAACTTGAACAGAACATAACGCCTGTAATACACGACGCTAGTTTAAAGATTGAATATCTAACTTTGCCATACTCAACAAACTTGAACAGAACATAACACCTGTAATACACGACGCTAGTTTAAAGCTTGAATATCTAACTTTGTCATACTAGACAAACTTGAACAGAACATAACGCCTGTAATACACGACGCTAGTTTAAATCTTGGATATCTAACTTTTTCATACTAGACAAACTTGAACAGAACATAACGCCTGTAATACACGACGCTAGTTTAAAGCTTGGATATCTAACTTTGTCATACTAGACAAACTTGAACAGAACATAACACCTGTAATACACGACGCTAGTTTAAAGATTGAATATCTAACTGTGCCATACTCAACAAACTTGAACAGAACATAACACCAGTAATACACGACGCTAGTTTAAAGATTGAATATCTAACTGTGCCATACTCAACAAACTTGAACAGAACATAACGCCTGTAATACACGACGCTAGTTTAAAGCTTGAATATCTAACTTTGCCATACTTGACAAACTTGAACAGAACATAACGCCTGTAATACACGACGCTAGTTTAAAGATTGAATATCTAACTGTGCCATACTCAACAAACTTGAACAGAACATAACACCTGTAATACACGACGCTAGTTTAAAGATTGAATATCTAACTTTGTCATACTAGACAAACTTGAACAGAACATAACGCCTGTAATACACGACGCTAGTTTAAAGATTGAATATCTAACTGTGCCATACTCAACAAACTTGAACAGAACATAACACCTGTAATACACGACGCTAGTTTAAAGATTGAATATCTAACTTTGTCATACTAGACAAACTTGAACAGAACATAACGCCTGTAATACACGACGCTAGTTTAAAGATTGAATATCTAACTGTGCCATACTCAACAAACTTGAACAGAACATAACACCTGTAATACACGACGCTAGTTTAAAGATTGAATATCTAACTTTGTCATACTAGACAAACTTGAACAGAACATAACGCCTGTAATACACGACGCTAGTTTAAAGATTGAATATCTAACTGTGCCATACTCAACAAACTTGAACAGAACATAACACCTGTAATACACGACGCTAGTTTAAAGATTGAATATCTAACTGTGCCATACTCAACAAACTTGAACAGAACATAACACCTGTAATACACGACGCTAGTTTAAAGATTGAATATCTAACTGTGCCATACTCAACAAACTTGAACAGAACATAACACCTGTAATACACGACGCTAGTTTAAAGATTGAATATCTAACTGTGCCATACTCAACAAACTTGAACAGAACATAACGCCTGTAATACACGACGCTAGTTTAAAGCTTGAATATCTAACTTTGCCATACTTGACAAACTTGAACAGAACATAACGCCTGTAATACACGACGCTAGTTTAAAGATTGAATATCTAACTGTGCCATACTCAACAAACTTGAACAGAACATAACACCTGTAATACACGACGCTAGTTTAAAGCTTGAATATCTAACTTTGTCATACTCAACAAACTTGAACAGAACATAACGCCTGTAATACACGACGCTAGTTTAAAGATTGAATATCTAACTGTGCCATACTCAACAAACTTGAACAGAACATAACACCTGTAATACACGACGCTAGTTTAAAGATTGAATATCTAACTTTGCCATACTCAACAAACTTGAACAGAACATAACACCTGTAATACACGACGCTAGTTTAAAGATTGAATATCTAACTTTGCCATACTCAACAAACTTGAACAGAACATAACGCCTGTAATACACGACGCTAGTTTAAAGATTGAATATCTAACTTTGTCATACTCAACAAACTTGAACAGAACATAACGCCTGTAATACACGACGCTAGTTTAAAGATTGAATATCTAACTTTGCCATACTCAACAAACTTGAACAGAACATATCGCCTGTAATACACGACGCTAGTTTAAAGACTGAATATCTAACTTTGCCATACTCAACAAACTTGAACAGAACATAACGCCTGTAATACACGACGCTAGTTTAAAGATTGAATATCTAACTTTGCCATACTCAACAAACTTTAACAGAACATATCGCCTGTAATACACGACGCTAGTTTAAAGATTGAATATCTAACTTTGCCATACTCAACAAACTTGAACAGAACATAACGCCTGTAATACACGACGCTAGTTTAAAGATTGAATATCTAACTTTGCCATACTCAACAAACTTGAACAGAACATAACGCCTGTAATACACGACGCTAGTTTAAAGATTGAATATCTAACTTTGCCATACTCAACAAACTTGAACAGAACATATCGCCTGTAATACACGACGCTAGTTTAAAGATTGAATATCTAACTTTGCCATACTCAACAAACTTGAACAGAACATATCGCCTGTAATACACGACGCTAGTTTAAAGATTGAATATCTAACTTTGCCATACTCAACAAACTTGAACAGAACATAACGCCTGTAATACACGACGCTAGTTTAAAGCTTGAATATCTAACTTTGCCATACTCAACAAACTTGAACAGAACATAACGCCTGTAATACACGACGCTAGTTTAAAGATTGAATATCTAACTTTGCCATACTCAACAAACTTGAACAGAACATAACACCTGTAATACACGACGCTAGTTTAAAGCTTGAATATCTAACTTTGTCATACTAGACAAACTTGAACAGAACATAACGCCTGTAATACACGACGCTAGTTTAAATCTTGGATATCTAACTTTTTCATACTAGACAAACTTGAACAGAACATAACGCCTGTAATACACGACGCTAGTTTAAAGCTTGGATATCTAACTTTGTCATACTAGACAAACTTGAACAGAACATAACACCTGTAATACACGACGCTAGTTTAAAGATTGAATATCTAACTGTGCCATACTCAACAAACTTGAACAGAACATAACACCAGTAATACACGACGCTAGTTTAAAGATTGAATATCTAACTGTGCCATACTCAACAAACTTGAACAGAACATAACGCCTGTAATACACGACGCTAGTTTAAAGCTTGAATATCTAACTTTGCCATACTTGACAAACTTGAACAGAACATAACGCCTGTAATACACGACGCTAGTTTAAAGATTGAATATCTAACTGTGCCATACTCAACAAACTTGAACAGAACATAACACCTGTAATACACGACGCTAGTTTAAAGATTGAATATCTAACTTTGTCATACTAGACAAACTTGAACAGAACATAACGCCTGTAATACACGACGCTAGTTTAAAGATTGAATATCTAACTGTGCCATACTCAACAAACTTGAACAGAACATAACACCTGTAATACACGACGCTAGTTTAAAGATTGAATATCTAACTTTGTCATACTAGACAAACTTGAACAGAACATAACGCCTGTAATACACGACGCTAGTTTAAAGATTGAATATCTAACTGTGCCATACTCAACAAACTTGAACAGAACATAACACCTGTAATACACGACGCTAGTTTAAAGATTGAATATCTAACTTTGTCATACTAGACAAACTTGAACAGAACATAACGCCTGTAATACACGACGCTAGTTTAAAGATTGAATATCTAACTGTGCCATACTCAACAAACTTGAACAGAACATAACACCTGTAATACACGACGCTAGTTTAAAGATTGAATATCTAACTGTGCCATACTCAACAAACTTGAACAGAACATAACACCTGTAATACACGACGCTAGTTTAAAGATTGAATATCTAACTGTGCCATACTCAACAAACTTGAACAGAACATAACACCTGTAATACACGACGCTAGTTTAAAGATTGAATATCTAACTGTGCCATACTCAACAAACTTGAACAGAACATAACGCCTGTAATACACGACGCTAGTTTAAAGCTTGAATATCTAACTTTGCCATACTTGACAAACTTGAACAGAACATAACGCCTGTAATACACGACGCTAGTTTAAAGATTGAATATCTAACTGTGCCATACTCAACAAACTTGAACAGAACATAACACCTGTAATACACGACGCTAGTTTAAAGCTTGAATATCTAACTTTGTCATACTCAACAAACTTGAACAGAACATAACGCCTGTAATACACGACGCTAGTTTAAAGATTGAATATCTAACTGTGCCATACTCAACAAACTTGAACAGAACATAACACCTGTAATACACGACGCTAGTTTAAAGATTGAATATCTAACTTTGCCATACTCAACAAACTTGAACAGAACATAACACCTGTAATACACGACGCTAGTTTAAAGATTGAATATCTAACTTTGCCATACTCAACAAACTTGAACAGAACATAACGCCTGTAATACACGACGCTAGTTTAAAGATTGAATATCTAACTTTGTCATACTCAACAAACTTGAACAGAACATAACGCCTGTAATACACGACGCTAGTTTAAAGATTGAATATCTAACTTTGTCATACTCAACAAACTTGAACAGAACATATCGCCTGTAATACACGACGCTAGTTTAAAGATTGAATATCTAACTGTGCCATACTCAACAAACTTGAACAGAACATAACACCTGTAATACACGACGCTAGTTTAAAGATTGAATATCTAACTGTGCCATACTCAACAAACTTGAACAGAACATAACACCTGTAATACACGACGCTAGTTTAAAGATTGAATATCTAACTGTGCCATACTCAACAAACTTGAACAGAACATAACACCTGTAATACACGACGCTAGTTTAAAGATTGAATATCTAACTTTGTCATACTAGACAAACTTGAACAGAACATAACGCCTGTAATACACGACGCTAGTTTAAAGCTTGAATATCTAACTGTGCCATACTCAACAAACTTGAACAGAACATAACGCCTGTAATACACGACGCTAGTTTAAAGCTTGAATATCTAACTTTGCCATACTTGACAAACTTGAACTGAACATAACGCCTGTAATACACGACGCTAGTTTAAAGATTGAATATCTAACTGTGCCATACTCAACAAACTTGAACAGAACATAACACCTGTAATACACGACGCTAGTTTAAAGCTTGAATATCTAACTTTGTCATACTCAACAAACTTGAACAGAACATAACGCCTGTAATACACGACGCTAGTTTAAAGATTGAATATCTAACTGTGCCATACTCAACAAACTTGAACAGAACATAACACCTGTAATACACGACGCTAGTTTAAAGATTGAATATCTAACTTTGCCATACTCAACAAACTTGAACAGAACATAACACCTGTAATACACGACGCTAGTTTAAAGATTGAATATCTAACTTTGCCATACTCAACAAACTTGAACAGAACATAACGCCTGTAATACACGACGCTAGTTTAAAGATTGAATATCTAACTTTGTCATACTCAACAAACTTGAACAGAACATAACGCCTGTAATACACAACGCTAGTTTAAAGATTGAATATCTAACTTTGTCATACTCAACAAACTTGAACAGAACATATCGCCTGTAATACACGACGCTAGTTTAAAGATTGAATATCTAACTTTGTCATACTCAACAAACTTGAACAGAACATAACGCCTGTAATACACGACGCTAGTTTAAAGATTGAATATCTAACTTTGTCATACTCAACAAACTTGAACAGAACATAACACCTGTAATACACGACGCTAGTTTAAAGCTTGAATATCTAACTGTGCCATACTCAACAAACTTGAACAGAACATAACGCCTGTAATACACGACGCTAGTTTAAAGCTGGAATATCTAACTTCGCCATACGTGACAAACTTGAGCTGATTTTGGTTTTTTTAACTGACTATAATACATACGGTAACAGAATGTTAATGTGTCATTACTTATAATTACAGTTTGAATGAAACAGAACTTCTCATTAGTCTAAATAGAACCCCAAGTAAAGCAAATTGTAATCGATATGGTGCTGCGTCCACATGGACCAGGGGCGCACCCAAAAATATGGTTGGGGGAGGGTCTGATTACAATCATGTCAAAGTGTAACATTATAGCTGTATATCCAGGGTTGCCAGTCCATATGATAATTATTATTGTTCGTATGATAATGGTATTAAAATCTTCTAAAAAAACTATAATTTCGAGTCAATTTTTTTAGAATATAATAAAACAGTTTTGTTCTGCGTGTGTTTTCGTTGATCACACAGGTCTATGTCTGTGACAAGAGCACCATGAGCTTCGTTAAAATTTAACTTAGGAAACGAATTGATAAGGACATTGATTGCCTGCGTTTACATTAAAATGACGAGCAATTGTTACAGGACAGTGATTCGAAATTGAGCAAGAGGTTCCTTTGCGACACGGTGCAGTTGTGAATTGGTCTCTGCAAGGCAGTAATTGTTGTAGTCTTTAACTCGAATTTAGCATTTCTTGTAAGCGGCGACAATGAATAATTAAAACACTGTATATGCTTATCTAGATGGCGGTGGTGATAGGTCAAAATATTGAAAATTATCTTTTTATAGCTTTTAGATTCCTTTAAAAAAAGATTGCTCGAAGAAAATAGCCTAGCAATATTTCGAGTAGCCCAAAATGTCGCGAATAGCCCACTGTAAAAAATCACATATACATATACACACGCTTATACACACACACAAATCTTTCGTTCGCACTACAAGCACTTGTGATTCACTTGTTACTTTAGCTAAACACACAACGAAACTGGAAATAGTTAGCGCGACTGCAAGGCAACGCATCTGGATGTCTTTGAAGTACCGCTACATGGGGTGGACGGTCAGAAAATCGTCCCTTCCTCAAAATGACAGAGATGAAGGGAAGGTTTCTTTCTCTGTTTAGACGGCTCGCAAGCAACGGGGTCCTGTAGACAGTGCCCCAAACATGTGTTCTATCTCCTGTCACCTCTTCAATAACCGAGATCCCAACTCAGGGCACTTTAATCATGACGGCTCAGCCTACATTCCAGGATGAACGCAGACTCCTACGCTCTTAAGGGGAGAGGATGGTATTTTTTTTTTAACTTTTTTCCTACTTGGTATAAAATATTATAGATTTCAAAAAGGCGTATGTCTCGGTTAAGAGAGAAGTTTTATATAATATTCTTATTGAATTTGGTATTCCTTAGAAACTAGTTCGATTAATTAAAATGTGTCTTATATTGCCTTTTTGAAAGATGGGACATGACAGTTAAGCGGCCGAGCTTGGAACTACAGTCCCATGTTGCCAATATGGATTGCCATCCTGCCAGCTGATTGAAGCACGCAATTGTCATTAAGATGGCCGACGTTAAAACATTCATTGACAATTGCCGCGAAGGTAAGAAAACAATACAAAAATCGACAGAGAATCAAAAACGAAACTCACCAATGTTAACATCGTGTGCACAATAAATGTCGCCAGGAGAGCTATTAAGCATTCGTCATGTGGGAAGTGTAAGTTTGGCAACTCAACCGTTGTTACCATAGCAACAGACCTACCATGCTATGTGACATTCAGTTGTTTTTCCGATCGCAACGCTCCTGTCATGTCCCATCTTTCAAAAAAACAAGTATAGTGAAACTTTACAGCAGAGTCCGTATAGGCCAGTTTCTATCTGATGCTTTTCCAATTCACTGCGGGCTAAAGCAGGGAGATGCACTATCACCTTTACTTTTTAACTTCTCTCTAGAATATGCCATTAGGAAAGTTCAGGATAACAGAGAGGGTTTGGAATTGAACGGGTTACATCAGCTGCTTGTCTATGCGGATGATGTGAATATGTTAGGAGAAAATCCACAAACGATCACGGAAATTCTACTTGAAGCAAGTAAAGAGATAGGGTTGGAAGTAAATCCCGAAAAGACTAAGTATATGATTATGTCGCGTGATCAGAATATTGTACGAAATGGAACTATACAAGTTGGAGATTTATCCTTCGAAGAGGTGGAAAAATTCAAATATCTTGGAGCAACAGTAACAAATATAAACGACACTTGGGAGGAAATTAAACGCACAATAAATATGGGAAATGCCTGTTATTATTCGGTTGAGAAGCTTTTGTCATCTAGTCTGCTGTCCAAAAATCTGAAAGTTAGAATTTATAAAACAGTTATATTACCGGTTGTTCTGTATGGCTGTGAAACTTGGACTCTCACTTTGAGAGAGGAACAGAGATTGAAGGTTTTTGAGAATAAGGTTCTTAGGAAAATATCTGGGGCTAAGAGGGATGAAGTTACAGGAGAATGGAGAAAGTTACACAACGCAGAGCTGCACGCATTATATCCTTCACCTGACATAATTAGGAACATAAAATCCAGACGTTTGAGATGGGCAGGGCATGTAGCACGTATGGGTGAATCCAGAAATGCATATAGAGTGTTAGTTGGGAGGCCAGAGGGGAAAAGACCTTTGGGGAGGCCGAAACGTAGATGGGAAGGTAATATTATAATGGATTTCAGGGAGGTGGGATATGATGACAGACACTGGATTAATCTTGCTCAGGATAGGGACCAATGGCGGACTTATGTGAGGGCGGCAATGAACCTCCGGGTTCCTTAAAAGCCAGTAAGTAAGTAAGTACTACTTTAGACATGAAAGACAAAGTATCTGCACGATAAAAAAATTAATCTTTACGTATATTATGAATGATCTGGAGTTAAATATTTATTTAATAATGGATCAAATTAAAACAAAACGACGGGATGCTGCGATACGCCTCGAGGGTTATTCTGATACAGTACTTTAAATCTGGCCAAATTATAGGGAGCAATTAAGTAAGGTTATTGTGACGCACAAAGATGCTTAATATATCACCTGTAAAAGTTTGGTTGAAATCGCATTGAATTAACTAACAAAGACACTTTGATGTCAAGATTCGGGTCGATAATATTTTGGGTGAAAATATGGCAAAATCCATAAGACCCATATCTCGGCTTTCTTCCAGATAGGCCTGGGTTCAAGAGAAAAGAAAATAAAAAATTACGAGTCAAACGATTGTATCGTAGCTATCCGTTGCTGCAAGATAGAAAGACGTGGCGGCGTGGCTCAGACGGTAGCGCGCTGGACGAGAGTGTAGGCAGTGTTTGGAGTTCGAGTTCGATTCCGTTTTCCATCATTGCTTTTTTTTTTAATACACATATTCGTAGCTTCTTACTATTATCTCATTTTGCAATCAGGGTTTAGGTTAGAAAATAAATAATTGTCGCAAAAATGCATAAATTAAAATTAAAGTATGAACAAACTAAAAGTTATGTAATTTGTTTCTTGGAATTTTATCACTTTCAATCCACCTTATCACACTCTTTATATACTTATGTATGTAAATCATTGCACGTAGTTATGTTTAGAATCAATTACTGCTAAATTTATATCACATTAAAATACGTTATTTTATGGGCACTCTCAAAATTGTAATTCTTTACTATTAAGCTCTTCAAGATTTAAAGTTAGCAGGGTGCTAACTCTTTTACTCCAAAGCATTACAAATTTTGCCCTATTCCATAAGAAATCTAATCGCAAGATATGTGCTCAAATCCGTAAAAGGTTTAAAATAGCGTCCTGCAATATTAGAACATGAGAGAGGAAACCAAAATTTTACAAATTTCGTCTCATTTAGTATGACAAACTAATCGCACAAGATATGTGCTCAAATCCGTAAGAGGCTTAAAATAGCGTCCTGCAATATTAGAACATGAGAGAGAAAACCAAAATTTTACAAATTTCGTCTCATTTAGTATGACAAACTAACCGCACAAATCCGTAAGAGGTTTAAAATAGCGTCCTGCAATAATAGAACATGAGAGAGGAAACCAAAATTTTACAAATTTCGTCTCATTTAGTATGACAAACTAATCGCACAAGATATGTGCTCAAATCCGTAAGAGGTTTAAAATAGCGTACTGCAATGTTAGAACATGAGAACGGAAACCAAAATTTTACAAATTTCGTCTCATTTAGTATGACAAACTAATCGCACAAGATATGTGCTCAAATCCGTAAGAGGTTTAAAATAGCGTACTGCAATGTTAGAACATGAGAACGGAAACCAAAATTTTACAAATTTCGTCTCATTTAGTATGACAAACTAATCACACAAGATATGTGCTCAAATCCGTAAGAGGTTTAAAATAGCGTACTGCAATGTTAGAACATGAGAACGGAAACCAAAATTTTACATATTTCGTCTCATTTAGTATGACAAACTAATCGCGCAAGATATGTGCTCAAATTCGTAAGAGGTTTAAAATAGCGTACTGCAATGTTATAACATGAGGACAGAAAGCAAAATTTTACAAATTTCGTCTCATTTAGTATGACAAACTAATCGCGCAAGATATGTGCTCAGATCCGTAAGAAGTTTCAAATAGCGTACTGCAATGTTAGAACATGAGGACAGAAAGCAAAATTTTACAAATTTCGTCTCATTTAGTATGACAAACTAATCGCGCAAGATATGTGCTCAAATCCGTAAGAAGTTTCAAATAGCGTACTGCAATGTTAGAACATTAGAGCGGAAACCAAAATTTTACAAATTTCGTCTCATTTAGTATGACAAACTAATCGCGCAAGATATGTGCTCAAATCCGTAAGAGGTTTAAAATAGCGTACTGCAATGTTATAACATGAGGACAGAAAGCAAAATTTTACAAATTTCGTCTCATTTAGTATGACAAACTAATCGCGCAAGATATGTGCTCAGATCCGTAAGAAGTTTCAAATAGCGTACTGCAATGTTAGAACATTAGAGCGGAAACCAAAATTTTACAAATTTCGTCTCATTTAGTATGACAAACTAATCGCGCAAGATATGTGCTCAAATCCGTAAGAGGTTTAAAATAGCGTACTGCAATGTTATAACATGAGGACAGAAAGCAAAATTTTACAAATTTCGTCTCATTTAGTATGACAAACTAATCGCGCAAGATATGTGCTCAGATCCGTAAGAGGTTTCAAATAGCGTACTGCAATGTTAGAACATGAGAGTGGAAACCAAAATTTTACAAATTTCGTCTCATTTAGTATGACAAACTAATCGCACAAGATATGTGCTCAAATCCGTAAGAGGTTTAAAATAGCGTACTGCAATAATAGAACATGAGAGTGGAAACCAAAATTTTATAAACTTCGTCTCATTTAGTATGACAAACTAATCGCGCAAGATATGTGCTCAAATCCGTAAGAGGTTTAAAATAGCGTACTGCAATGTTATAACATGAGGACAGAAAGCAAAATTTTACAAATTTCGTCTCATTTAGTATGACAAACTAATCGCGCAAGATATGTGCTCAGATCCGTAAGAGGTTTCAAATAGCGTACTGCAATGTTATAACATGAGAGTGGAAACCAAAATTTTACAAATTTCGTCTCATTTAGTATGACAAACTAATCGCACAAGATATGTGCTCAAATCCGTAAGAGGTTTAAAATAGCGTACTGCAATAATAGAACATGAGAGTGGAAACCAAAATTTTATAAACTTCGTCTCATTTAGTATGACAAACTAATCGCGCAAGATATGTGCTCAAATCCGTAAGAGGTTTAAAATAGCGTACTGCAATGTTATAACATGAGGACAGAAAGCAAAATTTTACAAATTTCGTCTCATTTAGTATGACAAACTAATCGCGCAAGATATGTGCTCAGATCCGTAAGAAGTTTCAAATAGCGTACTGCAATGTTAGAACATTAGAGCGGAAACCAAAATTTTACAAATTTCTTCTCATTTAATATGACAAACTAATCGCGCAAGATATGTGCTCAAATCCGTAAGAGGTTTCGAATAGCGTACTGCAATGTTAGAACATTAGAGCGGAAACCAAAATTTTACAAATTTCGTCTCATTTAATATGACAAACTAATCGCACAAGATATGTGCTCAAATCCGTAAGAGGTTTAAAATAGCGTACTGCAATAATAGAACATGAGAACGGAAACCAAAATTTTTCAAATTTCATCTCATTTAGTATGACAAACTAATCGCGCAGGATATGTGCTCAAATCCGTAAGAGGTTTAAAATAGCGTACTGCAATAATAGAACATGAGAGTGGAAACCAAAATTTTACAAATTTCATCTCATTTAGTATGACAAACTAATCGCGCAGGATATGTGCTCAAATCCGTAAGAGGTTTAAAATAGCGTACTGCAATAATAGAACATGAGAGTGGAAACCAAAATTTTACAAATTTCATCTCATTTAGTATGACAAACTAATCGCGCAGGATATGTGCTCAAATCCGTAAGAGGTTTAAAATAGCGTACTGCAATAATAGAACATGAGAGTGGAAACCAAAATTTTACAAATTTCATCTCATTTAGTATGACAAACTAATCGCGCAGGATATGTGCTCAAATCCGTAAGAGGTTTAAAATAGCGTACTGCAATAATAGAACATGAGAGTGGAAACCAAAATTTTACAAATTTCATCTCATTTAGTATGACAAACTAATCGCGCAGGATATGTGCTCAAATCCGTAAGAAGTTTCAAATAGCGTACTGCAATGTTAGAACATGAGAACGGAAACCAAAATTTTATAAACTTAGTCTCATTTAGTATGACAAACTAATCGCACAAGATATGTGCTCAAATCCGTAAGAAGTTTCAAATAGCGTACTGCAATGTTAGAACATGAGAACGGAAACCAAAATTTTACAAATTTCATCTCATTCAGTATGACAAACTAATCGCGCAAGATATGTGCTCAAATTCGTAAGAGGTTTAAAATAGCGTACTGCAATGTTAGAACATGAGATCGGAAACCAAGATTTTACAAACTACTTCTGTGAAACATTCTGGTTCATAAGGCGTTTCATCGATTACATATTTACGTTTTAAATTAGTATTAACTAGAAGCTTCTACAATCAAGTGCTATCGGAGTTAGACTTTAAAGAGTACGAAAAGAAGAACTGGAGATCGAACCCTCAGAGACAGTCGAAATATTCATAGAACCCATTACTCGAGCTGAGAGCCAAACTACGTCGGAGATCCGCGTATTACAAATTGATGTTTCTTTACTCAAAAGCATCATATGAAACATTTCATTAATCAGTTAACCGGTTTATATCTAATTATTATTTTAGCCGTTTTCAATTATTCTCTAAACTGAAATACAAGCGCTGAGAGTTAGAGGATTTCAATGACGGGAAGTGTCTACACCTAGTCGTGTTGCGCGAGAGCTAAACAATTTATGAACGGATTGAATTAGACATCCTGTACAACAATTGATTCTGCGGTCCTATTTTAGAGATAACAAAGCAAACCCGATGCAATCGTATTTGGCCAGTTACAACGAAGATTTCAATAGAACAAAGAAGTAACTTTCTGGTAAGATATTGCAATACTCACGGCAATGTGCGCTATGATGCAATCTCAGCCATGGTTCCACGTGATATAATGAACAGCGTTGGGCAGGCATTCATATTCTGGGGCACGGCAAGTTGATGTCCATGTTGTACACCAGTTGATTCTGATTTTTGCACCTAAAAAGTTGAGAAATTCAAAAGTTAAGAGTATGCAAAAGCTGTCTTGTGGCCTCAACTACATGCAGTAACAAGAACCAGGTCCTAATTACATTTTTTACAGAGCCACAGCAGGTCTAAAGTTGAGGGTATAAAGTAAAATTTGTATTTATTTTTTTATATTCATAATTCTTTGATCTATGGTCAAAGGGCTTAAATCACTTTCTTTTACAATTTATAGTTTCTGATAAGCTACTAGAAAGAAAAACTTCAGTTTTCATGAGACTTTACGGACTTTTGTCTGGTCGGAAAACAAGTCATATTAAAGTAAAATGAACAATTTGTCTTGAGTCTTATTTTCTAAAATTTTATCGATATTAATGGTTTATGTCGATATATGACCTTAGCATAACCACTATACCACAGTCTACTATATACAGTCACGAAGCTTGAGTTTTGTGGGTGCTAGAAACAATAGACTGTGACTGTACTATTTTGCATTGCCTGTAATGAGGCGATATTAGCGATCCTAGTGGTGAGCAACTATCTAATGTTTTCATATTTACTACGTATTGAGCTTCGCGACTGTATATAATAGACTGTGACTATAGTATCTATAGGTGAAATGTTATTCACCACTTAAGAATTTTATGCCTCTGTATTTAAATTAACGGTGCCAACACTACTTGTAAGATTTATATTTCCACTGTTACATTTTAGAATATGAAAGAAAGCATTAACGAATTATTGAAAGTGTTGTGAGTTGTTTCCTCGTAGAAAGAAAATTATTCTTCTAATATAAAACCGACATTGACAAAATTAGGTAAATGTTTTAATAGAAATATTTTCTTTAGGGGATGTTTATATTTTTAATATCAAATAGGCATAACTCATTGACTAGCTGTATACATTAGAATCACGGTTTTAGTGACATATTTATTTACTACATACAAAATGGTTCTTTTTATTTTTTATTTATTTTATTGGGTTATTTTACGACGCTGTATCAACATCTAGGTTATTTAGCGTCTGAATGAAATGAAGGTGATAATGCCAGTGAAATGAGTCCGGGGTCCAGCACCGAAAGTTACCCAGCATTTGCTCGTATTGGGTTGAGGGAAAACCCCGGAAAAAACCTCAACCGGGTAACTTGCCCCGACCGGGATTCGAACCCGGGCCACCTGGTTTCATGGCCAGACGCGCTGACCGTTACTCCTCAGGTGTAGACCAAAATGGTTCTGTATGGGGTTTTTTTTAATACCACAATAAAATTTTACTCTTATAAGAATCAGACTGCACTACAAAAATATTAAAAATTGACACGAATTCAACAGGGTTGTTGAATTGTTTTGTTATCTAAAGCTCAAACTTGGTTTATTTTAAGATAGTTCCGTAAAATATCGTGGAAAAATAAAATGAATATTATTATCCGACATTATTATTCAATGTTACTGAATTTATAATTATTTTTGTGTAATTATTGTCACAGTCCAACATAAAGATGAAAATGTAATTTTACTCTTTAATTTTAAAGTGTCTGCTACTTATAGCCATCTAAAGCTGTGTTCCCTTGGACATCAACATCATACACTGTTGAATTCAGTCTATACGACTTATTTATACAAAAATTTTAGCCAAATAACACGTTACATTGTATTATTTGCTTATACATACTATTACATTAGTGAACGTTTTCGCCTTAAGGCATCTTCAAACTACAAGTGCAATATCTAAATCATTATAGTTAGCCTGTATATTAAAATATCACAAATATCCTACATGATTGTTGTGATAACATCTAAAAAAAATAGTATCTGAATCTTAGATCAATGTAATGGAATCTTTTGCTTACGAATAGCATGACTATTGCAAACAATCTAGCCAGTTAAATAACTAAGTTTGATGTACCTCATATACTAAAATCATCATTGTATTAAATTACAATTAACCTGTATGATATCAACCGGTTTTATCCAATATAGACAGCTATGTTATGTAAACAAGATTATGAACGTAATTACTGACATGAAATATACTGATGTAAACAAGGTGGAAAACGAATGTGAGTACGTAAAATTATTGACAACGTGTTGAACTCAAAGAAATGATCATATTTAGCTTATGTACTTACATAATTTAGACTTAGAGTTAATATGTTGTTATTATTATATGATGTACTTTATGATATCTCACTTGATATTCAGAATTGTTGAAGTGAGGAGTATCTACGAAAATTATGTAAGAGCTTTCAAGAAACTAACATTGTTTAGTAAAATTATCTGATTTTAAACGGATATTCTATAACCAACATATCACAACCGAAAAGTATGGTTTATAACCATCCTATCATAACAGAAAAATATGGTTTATAACCATCATATCACAACCGAAATGTATAGTTTATAACCATCCTATCATAAGTGAAAAAATATGGTTTATAACCATCATATCACAACCGAAAAGTATGGTTTATAACCATCCTATCATAACAGAAAAAATATGGTTTATAACCATCATATCACAACCGAAATGTATGGTTTATAACCATCCTATCATAAGTGAAAAAATATGGTTTATAACCATCATATCACAACCGAAATGTATGATTTATAACCATCCTATCATAACAGAAAAAATATGGTTTATAACCATCATATCACAACCGAAATGTATGGTTTATAACCATCCTATCCTAAGTGAAAAAATATGGTTTATAACCATCATATCACAACCGAAATGTATGATTTATAACCATCCTATCATAAGTGAAAAAATATGGTTTATAACCATCATATCACAATCGAAAAGTATGATTCAACAACTTCAAATGTATTCCATCAGATTATAATGAGCAATCAGTTGACTTGTTTAAGCAAATCTTAATTGTTCGCTTTTGTATCGTAAAATAGAACACAACTTCTGACCATACATATTAATTAAACGTATTAATTAAAATTTTTAATTCGTTATTTGTATTAATTATTTTTATACAGAAAGACACTCTTTCAACTTTCCCAATAACTGGACTGCCTCATTACACAAAGCAATTGACACACAGAACGAAAACAAAATTGAAATTAGAGAAGAGAACATGAAAGATTACGAGATAAAAATATAGGGAAGGAACACAAAACTAAAATTAAGGACAGGGGGATAATAGAATAGAATAAGCAGGTAAACAAACAGATTAAACATCAACAGAGTGAAATAAAATTGAAATTATAGAAAAAAAACAGGGAAGACTACAAAATAAAAACATAGGGAAGGAACACAAAACTAAAATTAAGGACAGGGGGGATAATAGAATAGAATAAGCAGGTAAACAAACAGATTAAACATCAACAGAGTGAAATAAAATTGAAATTATAGAAAAAAACAGGGAAGACTACAAAATAAAAACATAGGGAAGGAACACAAAACTAAAATTAAGGACAGGGGGGTAATAGGATAGAATAAGCATGTAAACAAACAGATTAAACATCAACAGAGTGAAATAAAATTGAAATTATAGAAAAAAACAGGGAAGACTACAAAATAAAAACATAGGGAAGGAACACAAAACTAAAATTAAGGACAGGGGGGATAATAGGATAGAATAAGCATGTAAACAAACAGATTAAACATCAACAGAGTGAAATAAAATTGAAATTATAGAAAAAAACAGGGAAGACTACAAAATAAAAACATAGGGAAGGAACACAAAACTAAAATTAAGGACAGGGGGGATAATAGGATAGAATAAGCATGTAAACAAACAGATTAAACATCAACAGAGTGAAATAAAATTGAAATTATAGAAAAAAACAGGGAAGACTACAAAATAAAAACATAGGGAAGGAACACAAAACTAAAATTAAGGACAGGGGGGATAATAGGATAGAATAAGCATGTAAACAAACAGATTAAACATCAACAGAGTGAAATAAAATTGAAATTATAGAAAAAACAGGGAAGACTACAAAATAAAAACATAGGGAAGGAACACAAAACTAAAATTGAGGACAGGGGGGATAATAGGATAGAATAAGCATGTAAACAAACATTAAACATCAACAGAGTGAAAATAAAACTGAAATTATAGAAAAAAAACAGGAAAGGCTACAAAATAAAAACATAAGAAAGGAGCAAGAAAGTATTAATTTCTAATTTATGAACAAATTATGTAATCAATATTGAAATGTACTTACTTTTCAGATGTTGTTTGTTATTGTTGGTTAGTCCAGTGGGCACTTTGACTTGATGCACAACCACACGTTACTCAAAATGTCCTAAACTAACCGACAAACTTGTCACATATCTGGGTCTTGTGTCACTTCTATTGTAGTTAATCATTTATGAACACTTCCGTAGCATGTATACTATGAATCTTGATCACTTGCTGACACCCGAAAATCGCCGTGCTCTTCCAGTCCTTGCTACTGTATGACTGCCAGAATATCTTGAACACCCGGTAATTTATACCCCGGCAGAAATGCGCAGAACCCAGATGTTTCCACCGGACAGACTGGAGAGAGGGAATCGGTCAGGAGCTCAGAGCACAAAAATGGCGTATCTGCACTTTTCGTGAGACTGAAATTACTAACATGATTTGTAGCAAGAATACCCACAGTTTTCAGTGATACAAGGAAATACATATACAAGTCAGCACAGGGCTCAAATTTCAGCAATTTATTTATTTACTGAATGTTCCCTAGAGGTATTTACTTCTAGAAATACTCATGTTACACTGAACTATCTTACATGTAGTTATACCATTTATGCTCTAAGTCAGTCAGTCTCGGGAAAACTTACTTCCAACCAAAGTAAGCAGACCGCAGCAAGCTCAGAATTGAGATGGAGGGGGTAAACTTCCCCTCAGCGTAGCAGTGACGGATTGTAAGCTCAAAAGTACAGCGTGGAAAACCGTGGTTATTATTTTGAGGTGGTGTTTTCATTAATTTTCTACGTCACTCTTTGTGAATTTCGTAATAGTGCATTGCGATAAAAGTGTGGTACGTACATTATAACTGAATCCAGAAGAAGTCGAGTTTTTTCAGTTCCCAAGATTCTATTAAGCATTTAATGCGTGTGTATTGCATACTATTTTTTGGACGACGGACATTATCAATATTAATTAAATATTATTGTGATTAAAACAGTGAAAATCAAAACATAAACATCGTTGCTATGGTAGTATGTAGGTAGCATAACTAAATCTTGCGTAGTGTAATGCAATGAAACATAATATTTTAGCGTAGTTCAACTTCAATTTGTTTAGCCTAATTTAACTTAATTTAAGGCACTTTAATAAAATTTAGCATAATTTTATTTAATGTGCATTAGCGTAGGTTAATTAAATTTTGCGTCACTTCTTCAAATGTAATTTTCGTAACTTAATTTATTGAGCACAATTTAATTTGAGCTAATTTAATTTTGTGCAAATCAATTTTAATAATTTATAGAAATTTAATTTTATCTAATGTAGCGGAATTTAGTTTAATCTAATTTAGCGTTAATTAATTCGATTACTTAGGGCAATTTAATGCAATTTAATTTAATTAAATTTACAGTATTTTAATTTAACTTACCTCGGCACCGAAAGGTACAAGTGGATCGGATTAAGTACTCAGTAATTTAATTTAATTTAATATGACGCAATTTTGTTTCGCATAATTTAATTTTGCGCAATTTGATACCGCGTATTTTTACTTTACTGTAATTTAGAAAAGACTAAATTAACCTAGCGTAGTATTATCTGGAATAACTTAATGTAACTTAGCATAATTTAATTTAGCGTCATTTATTTTCATTATATTTAGCATAATTTCATTCAGCATAATTTAATTCAGTTTAATTTTTCGTAATTTAATACAATTTATTTTAGCATAATTTAATTTAAATCAATTTAATTTAGCATAATTTAATTTATTGCAACTTAATTTTGCGTATTCTAAATTGATTAATTTTGTGTAATCTAGTAAAATTTAAATTTGTGTAATTTAATTACATTTAACTTTGCGCAATTTAATTTAATTTCTCGTAATGTAAAGTTTTATAATCAAGTATAAATTAATTCTATTTAGCTTATCATAATTAACTTCAATATATGTAGTTAATATAATCCTCTGATTGAGGTTCTGGCTGATATGCACATCTATTATCAGGCAGTACATCTCACTTGACGATATGTGTCAGAGGAAGAACAATTGTTTGTATGCATCTGAAGTCTGACTAGTGTAACATGTAGCTAATCGGCGATGTATACAATGGAGGGGGAAAGGAACTGGCCACCCTATCCCAATATCTCCTGGCCAAGTTGCTTCATTAGTGGTGCCCTGTTCGTATCAATTGTGAGGTTCAGAACTGTCTTGGGACAGTTGACTAAACAACAACAAAGTGAATTAGTTTAATTTAATTTTGCTTAATTTAATTCAATTTAAAGTAATTTTATTCAATTTGTCTCAATTTAATGTCATTTTGTTTAATATAAAATTTTATTTTATTTATCTTAATTAAATTCAATTCACTTTCAGATAATTTCAATTGGTATAATTTCAGTTACTTTAATGTACTGTAATTTAATTCATTTAAACCTATTTCATTAACGTCTGTCTAAATTTATTTAACTAAATTTACCTTCATAATTGTGGGACAAGCAACAAGTTATACTACATATGTTTAGGATTAGTGTAAAACTGGCCTATGTCTCCTATAGTGGGCGGGACATAAGTAACATTCACCTAATTTAATTAAACTTAATGGAATTTAATTTAGTCCGATTTATTTTAATTTCATTTAGCGTAATTTCATTTAATTTAACTTAATGTAATTTACTTCAGTACGATTTATTTTAATTTCATTTAGCGTAATTTCATTTAATTTAACTTAATGTAGTTTACTTCAGTACGATTTATTTTAATTTCATTTAGCGTAATTTCATTTAATGTAATTTACTTCAGTACGATCTATTTTAATTTCATTTAGCGTAATTTCATTTAATTTAACTTAATGTAATTTACTTCAGTACGATTTATTTTAATTTCATTTAGCGTAATTTCATTTAATTTAACTTAATGTAGTTTACTTCAGTACGATTTATTTTAATTTCATTTAGCGTAATTTCATTTAATTTAACTTAATGTAATTTACTTCAGTACGATTTATTTTAATTTCATTTAGCGTAATTTCATTTAATTTAACTTAATGTAATTTAATTAAGTGCGATTTATTTTGATTTCATTTAGCGTAATTTCATTTAATTTAACTTAATGTAATTTAATTAAGTGCGATTTATTTTGATTTCATTTAGCGTAATTTAATTTAATTTAATTTAATTGAGTGAGATTTATTTTGATTTCATTTAGCGTAATTTCATTAATTTAACTTAATGCAATTTAATTAAGTGCGATTTATTTTGATTTCATTCAGCGTAATTTAATTTAATTTAATTTAATTTAATTTAATTTAATTGAGTGAGATTTATTTTGATTTCATTTAGCGTAATTTCATTTAATTTAACTTAATGTAATTTAATTAAGTGCGATTTATTTTGATTTCATTTAGCGTAATTTCATTTAATTTAACTTAATGTAATTTAATTAAGTGCGATTTATTTTGATTTCATTTAGCGTAATTTCATTTTATTAAACTTAATGGAATTTAATTTAGTGCGATTTATTTTAATTTAATTTAGCGTAATTTCATTTAATTAAACTTAATGTAATTTAATTTAGTGCGATTTATTTTAATTTCATTTAATTAAATTAATTTAATTTTGTAATAATAATAATAATAATAATAATAATAATAATAATAATAATACTGTATTTAACTGCGCACTTAAGACTACACACAGTTGCAGTACCCTACCCATTGCCTGCACTCTCCTTCTCAAATAACTTTCCCCAGACGGCCGTAATTCTGGAAATGTTTTCTATTTAGTTTGTTCTCTTTGGTGCATTGAAGTCTCTGTGAGCGTGACTCATTACAATAAGTGCTGAATGGAAAGCTGTTGTTCTATTACGTTATTCAGTGTAAATGCATACTACACTATTTAAGTAGACTTGAAAATGTTGTGATTATTCATTATAAGACCTCACATACGAGGAAAAAACTACAAAATACCTTTTTTTTCGAAATAATTAAGTAGGTGTAATGTTTTTGAATAGGCGCGGATCTAGAATTTAATAATAGTTAGGGAGGGGCTAATAATTCAAGACTGCCAGAGCAGGAATAAATAAAATTTAAAAATGGTTAGACGCAAATCTACTCTCGCTCAATATAGAAAAACGAAGTAGGTATACGAGTCCCTCCATGTAACAGGACTTGCCACGGTTAATAAGAATTACAATATATTTGTTCATGATAGTCACAAATGTTCTAAGTCAAACTTCTGTATTTGTCCTAAGTTAAACCTACCGAACCAAGTAAAGTATTTAGGCATTATTATTGATCAAAATCTACGTTGGAACAATCATGTTAATGATTTATGCCCCAAACTCCGTAACTACATACAAATTTGTACACTTGCGATAATTCATGACAGTTAATTCACTGAGAACAATATTTCTAGCTTTAGTTCAATCGGTTATACAATATGAATAATAGGATGTGACGGAATCACACAATCTGCACTTCTCCCATTAATGATAATAATAATAATAATAATAATAATAATAATAATAATAATAATAATAATAATAATAATTCTTTATTTATACTGGCAGAGTTAAGGCCATAGGGCCTTCTCTTACACTCTACCAGGTCACAAAGTATACAAGCAGTTAAAATTTAACAAAAAGTTAAAGAACAGAATACTAACATATTACAAAAAAATAATAATAGCATAATAAAATCGACACTAAACAACATGAAAATAATATCATAATAGAAAAAAATAAAGTAAAATACATTGGAATATAGTGAAAGCAACTCATTTAGTACGAATGGTTAATATGGAAAACGTAAGGAAGAATATATCAAAATGGAATGTAATAAAATAATAATAAAAAAGAAAAAAATATGAAAATTAAATAAAATTCACGATAAAAAGGCTATGATAATAAATTCATTGGCTGATAAAGAGAACAAAAAGGGGAAAGGAAGAAAAAAGAAATATATAGCCTATATGTTTACAAAACTACCGCAGAGAAAAAGGCTTATAACTGAAAGGAATCTAATACAATATATATATATATATATATATATATATATATATATATATATATATATATATATATGTTTGAAAAGGAAGCTTGATTACCGAACACATCTCGCATATAAAGAATTCGATGTATTGGACATCAAACAAATTTATGCATATACCTAGCTAAATTATTTCCATGAACGTCATAATCATTTATATCGGACGATCATGGATATAATACAAGAAGAATTAGGATTTCATGCCCTCTAATTGAGCCAAAATGCAAGACCCAGGCAGCTCAGATTTTCGCCCAAGACTGTATAATAATTTTATTAAGTCAAACCCGGATTTGAAATTATTGAATAATAAAATACTTCATCTCACTTGCCGAATACCTCCAGACGCGCAGCATCTGCTGCTGAATTAACCGTGAAGAAGAAAGTCAATAAATATGCTCATCTTTTAGACAATTATATCTTTGTCCCATTTGCTGTGGAGACCTTCGGTCCTTGGGGTCATGACGCTAAAGTTTTGGTATCTCAAATCGGCCAAATTTTGATCTCCATTACTGGTGATCGCCGTTGCACTACTTATTTGCGTCAACGCTTAAGTATTGCTATTCAACGCGGAAATGCAATGAGCGTTTTGGGTACTCTTCCAGAGTCCAGCCCTTTGGACGAACTTTTTCTCCTGTAAATTTTTTTATCTCTATATAAATGTTTTTATTTAGTTTTTATATATGTGTAATTGTAACGGTGAAAATATTGTTAATCAAATAATTTTTTTAAGTGTATATTATTTTTGGGAGTGTTTTTGTAAGTAATTTTATGAGGTTGTTATTGATATGCTGATAAATTATTTGTACGAATTACGAATTTTCTAGTGTCCTGAACGAATTTTATTGTGCTTGTAAATCCATATTTATGCTCTTTTATTAGAGAATGTATTTTTATCTCTCCAAACGATTTTAGATGTGTATAAGCTATATATTTGTTTTAGAAGAAAAATTTAACATTAATTGAAAAAATGAACCTTACTTTGATAAGAATAAATGTAATAACTGTCAACTGAAATTATGTACGTCAATTTGGTTTACCAGCATCCTATTTTATTCCACGCTTTATAAGTAAAAATAAAATTTTATTATATTAGAGCTTAAAATGAAAATACTGAACTGATTAAAACCTATAATTATTAATCTATATTACAATTTCTTTAAACATAGCCTATATAAGTAACATACGAGTGCATTTTGGTATTTTTGTTTAAGTATTATTTATTTCTATTTAGTTATTGTGATTGGCTGTAATTCACATATTCATATTGTACGTTCCTAACTTTTTTATATTGTATTTTGTATATTATATCATATCTTCAATATCTTTATCGTTATCTTTGTGTTGTGTTGATACATGTCGTATGTGTTGTACTTGTTCACTTTTTAATTGCTTTTTTTGCTTGGTTTTTTGACGACGCTGTGTCAACTACTGAGTTATTTGGTATTGATAGAATTGGTGAGGCGAGATGGGGCCGAGGATTCGCCGCGGTTTGCCAGACTGCTTCTGCGGTTGGGCAGGGGGAGCCAGGAGTGCTACCAACTGAACTACGACGGCGGATTTTTATATTCTATTTTACTTTTATACCGTATACCACCTGCAAAAAACAAGTGAAATCCCTGGTAGAATTATGTGAATAATGAACAATGCGAACAATTAGAGTGAAATCCCTGGTAGAATTTTGTGAATAATGAACAATGCGAACAATTAGAGTGAAATCCCTGGTAGTATTTTGTGAATAATGAACAATGCGAACAATTAGAGTGAAATCCCTGGTAGAATTTTGTGAATAATGAACAATGCGAACAATTAGAGTGAAATCCCTGGTAGAATTTTGTGAATAATGAACAATGCGAACAATTAGAGTGAAATCCCTGGTAGAATTTTGTGAATAATGAACAATGCGAACAATTAGAGTGAAATCCCTGGTAGAATTATGTGAATAATGAACAATGCGAACAATTAGAGTGAAATCCCTGGTAGAATTATGTGAATAATGAACAATGCGAACAATTAGAGTGAAATCCCTGGTAGAATTTTGTGAATAATGAACAATGCGAACAATTAGAGTGAAATCCCTGGTAGAATTTTGTGAATAATGAACAATGCGAACAATTAGAGTGAAATCCCTGGTAGAATTTTGTGAATAATGAACAATGCGAACAATTAGAGGGAAATCCCTGGTAGAATTTTGTGAATAATGAACAATGCGAACAATTAGAGGGAAATCCCTGGTAGAATTTTGTGAATAATGAACAATGTGAACAATTAGAGGGAAATCCCTGGTAGAATTTTGTGAATAATGAACAATGTGAACAATTAGAGTGAAATCCATGGTAGAATTTTGTGAATAATGAACAATGCGAACAATTAGAGGGAAATCCCTGGTAGAATTTTGTGAATAATGAACAATGCGAACAATTAGAGTGAAATCCCTGGTAGAATTATGTGAATAATGAACAATGTGAACAATTAGAGGGAAATCCCTGGTAGAATTATGTGAATAATGAACAATGCGAACAATTAGAGTGAAATCCCTGGTAGAATTTTGTGAATAATGAACAATGCGAACAATTAGAGGGAAATCCCTGGTAGAATTTTGTGAATAATGAACAATGCGAACAATTAGAGGGAAATCCCTGGTAGAATTATGTGAATAATGAACAATGCGAACAATTAGAGGGAAATCCCTGGTAGAATTATGTGAATAATGAACAATGCGAACAATTAGAGTGAAATCCCTGGTAGAATTTTGTGAATAATGAACAATGTGAACAATTAGAGGGAAATCCCTGGTAGAATTATGTGAATAATGAACAATGCGAACAATTAGAGGGAAATCCCTGGTAGAATTATGTGAATAATGAACAATGCGAACAATTAGAGTGAAATCCCTGGTAGAATTTTGTGAATAATGAACAATGTGAACAATTAGAGGGAAATCCCTGGTAGAACACCGAGAACAAACAATCTGAGTGCTAAGTTCAATGTGCGAGAACTGAAATCTTATGTATCTTATGTAACTTAATTACCTTATGCACGAGTTGTGCGCATTTATTCTATTATTATTTTATACTGTATTTTATATATTATATTGTACCTTTGATTATTACCCTTGTATTGTATCTAATTCACTTTGTGTGCACTGTAATATGTGTTGGTATTTCTTTGTACTTATTATATAAGTGTTACAACTGAACTGCACCCGACTAGCCTACGAGCTTTGTTCCTTCGGGTGTACTAATTTCATACGTCATATTTATAATCAAAAGGAAATAAATTATTATTATTATTATTATTATTATTATTATTATTATTATTATTATTAAAATGTGAATAAAGTAATGGCTTGTGCAGCAAATGCTGCAAACTAAGTTCATTAGACGTTCAAATAAACATTTTTCAGATTTATTTTCAATGAAGAATACCAGACATTCTGAAAGTTATTTGCTTCCATAATAATGAAAGACACTCTCTCTCGAGCCAATACTGAAGAGAACCACGCATATAAATATCTACACCACACCGCCATTAAATATATGAAAAAGACCCAACCCCACTTGATTAATAACTATAAAAATATTTGATTTTTAATAATATTATTATCTTACGTAAGTTCTATAGCTTTCAGTAACATATACTATATATACTATATAGCCGCCATTCAGTAAAAGATAGAAATTAAAATCTAATTTAAGTTATTCTTTACATATACTTATATAACCCCAAAACTTTTCACTTTCATATCATCAATATAGCATTAATATTTTAATTTTTTACAAAATTTACAAAAAAAAAGCCGCCCTAAATAACGGTTCGAATAGATCGGCCTACTAATCAATTCATAAAGAATAATCATTAAAACCAATTGTGTGACAATTTGAAAGGAAAAAGAAAACATTAAGATAAAGGATACGAAAACATAGGAATTCATTTACAATAAAAGTTTGTTGGGTACAAATTACTACTAATTAGTGAAAAATAGTCACATCATGGCATTAACTACAATAATATTTCATTTCTAATGGTAATAATGTCATCAAACCACCTCAAGGTTTGTAGTTTTTAATATCCAATACACAGCTGTACCCAGAAAATTACACACCACAGAATCGAACCTGTAAATTATTTTTAGTAAGTTAAGTTTTTAATTTAATTTGAGCTCTAAATATGTCAGCATTCTTGCAGATCATGGCCTTCGTGTAATATTGTTTACTGTAGCGTGTGTTTTGTTTTATTCTGAAATGCAATTAGCTAGTTCTCAAAACTGACGACAGATGGATTTTGGAAAATAGGAAAATATGTTGAAAAATTGGCATTTCATTGAAAACTATTTCTCTGAAAAACTTTAGAGTTCCAAGCTTCAAAATGAGGGATCATTTATTAAAATCCGTTCAGCCGTTTTCCCTAATTTCCATTACCAGTTCAAATTATATATATATATATATATATATATATATATATATATATACAGTAGATATTATACCCATAACACAGAACAATGGAATTAAAGACAAATAAATAAATCATTACAATATTGCCACTTTTTTAGGTCCTAAGTCTTCAATTAGTTCCGAGATGGGGACTGGAATGGAAAATCAATTAAATGTTACTTACAGTTTAACGAAGCCGACGTCTTGTGGGATGTTTTCTTGCGTAAAGTTCTATGGCGTCAACAGTGCTTACGACAATGTTACGATGAATGTTGAGGAATACCAAACCATTCAGTCCGTCCTGGTTCATCGTCGAACTGAGGTAGGTTTTCACACGTCTCAGTGTGGAGAATGACCATCCCGCCGTGCAAGTTGTCACTGGCGTGACACACAATATGGTGACCAGCTCTCTTATATGGGGATAAAAATTATTTCTAGTATGCACCAAAACTTCTATAGCAGTGTTCGTTTTTTTCCTTCCAAAATTGAAACCACAAAGTGTAGCTCTCCTCTAAGTTCTGGAATAGTTCCTGGCAAATCCTGTTCATAAACAGTTGCAGCTTGTAAGATGGCATCGGTATGTTTATCAGGATCGTGTAAAAAGATAGGAATCAAGGATTGGAGTTTAATTACTAGACTGTGCCTATCAGGTGGAAATCGTACTGAGAAGACGCTGAGAAGGTGATCAAGGAAAGGAAGCAATAGGTCTACATCGAGGCGGTAATAGTCTTTAGGAGACTTAGGCGGACATTATTGTGATGGATTGTCTGGATGCAAATCGAAGTAGGGTAGAGTAGCATAAATCGCACCGCTTCCTAAATGGCACCACTGCTAGTTTAAAACAAGTTACTGTAGTAGTGTAGCATCTAGTGTATTGTTACAATCTACCATATGAACTTCCACCATGTCACTTGATTTCTGCCACTTCTTTGTGCTAGCAACGCGGTGATAGAGTATTTAATATAATCGCTCAGGTGGATGTATATTTAGCTAACATTTTGTAACTAAATAACGGATTTATATGCAAAGAAATCCATAATCTTAAGATGTTATTGGTTAAAAGAAATATTAAAGAACATTTAACTTAGTACGATTTTCGAACATGTGATGATTATAGGCTAGAATGAAGGAAATGATAACTTATGACGTAGTTTCTTAATTCGCACCACTTTGTAAGTGCCTAATTCGCACCGGTGCGATATGAGCAACTGTAGCAATTCTAGCCGTACAAAAGAAGGCCCAAAATTTTTAGCTGAACGAGAAATGCATCAGGAGGGTGCAATATCAAGTCGTGAAAAGGGCGTTAGTACAACAAGTGTGTGTTGTACAAGCGCATTACATATTTTGTGCCACCTATGAAAATTTTTAAACGTCAAACAGTGCATCCTATATGATCAGCTGATGTTCTTCCAGGATCGTTATTTCTTTGATCTGATTCAGGTTACATCAACAGTGAACTATTTGTCGAATAGCTCAAACATTCTATTTACCACTCAAACCTGCCATAGAAAAAAGTGCTGCTTCTGTATGTCCACCTAAACGAACCATTCCAAAAATTTAGAAGCTAGATTATCTCGGGAAAATGGTGTGCTCCTGTTTCAGCTTCCTCGTCATAATACTCAGAGGTCCAACCTTAAGATCTTTCTATCTTCAAACCATTTCAGACAGCTAAATCATGAAGCAGTTCTTAGGTGGCTTCGAGATAATCGTGGAGAAAAGGTGACGCAGTTTACAGTTTGAACTGCCTGGTGAAGCACACGGCAAATGTGTAACAATAAAAAATGCATTCAGGAAGTTTAAATGTTAGGTAATTTATGCTCTATTTTTTCAATTTCATTTGAAGATGCGTTACTCTCTTTCATTAATTTCAATAAACTTGTAATTTGCATTTATTACATTATTCATATTAAATACTGTTCAATATGTTCAATATTAAAAGCTTTCCTTCACCCTGTTCCCTGCAGTTAAAGAGGTACGATTTAAGAAACCGCAGGTGCTATTTAGGAAACTAGTTGCCTAAATGGCACCACTGAAAAGTGTTTTCAAAATGTCATTCTACTTCAAAAATATTAAATCAAATTCAAGGATTCTTTTTTACATCAAAGGTAAATGTTCTGGGAATGTATATCTTAAAGGAATGCAGCAAATAAAAACTGTATTGTTCAATAAAAATTATAAATGCTAAAGTGGTGCGATATAGGCAGCCTTACCCTACATTCATTTCTACATCTGCAGATTGAGCCAATGTAACAGCCTCCTCAAAAAGAAAACTGTAAGATTGTGAGTGTTATTACCCCGTCAGGCTTGAAGAGTATTCATGATACATCCGACCATCTGGGCCCTATTCCACAGAAGTATGGTCTATTACATTATTAGTTATTTGTAAAAGTTCTGTAACTTTCTAGTTCACAAAATAATGTACAACAGTTGCACAGTATTATTAAAAAGTTATTAGTCACAAAAGTGTGTGGCAGAGTACAAGCTGTTTGCCACATGACGTCATATTTTGAATTAGGTTATGTCCACCCCCTTCGTAATAAATTCAAATTTCAGGATGCAAAAAACGCTTTATTACAATTTCTGTAATACCCAGTCCGAATTATTTTATCAGGAATAATGATAATATACTTTATCTTTCAAATGGAATCCCGAATTCTCGTCACCGCAACCCTAGTCATTGTACCAACGCGTCACTGCTTTTTAAGTCCCAGGTTTTCTCGTCACCGGAACCCTAGTCATTGTACCAACTCGTCACTGCTTTTTTAAGTCCCCGGTTTTCTCGTCACCGGAACCCTAGTCATTGTACCAACTCGTCACTGCTTTTAAGTCCCCGGTTTTCTCGTCACCGGAACCCTAGTCATTGTACCAAATCGTCACTGCTTTTTAAGTCCCAGGTTTTCTCGTCACCGCAACCCTAGCCACTGTACCAACTCGTCACTGCTTTTTAAGTCCCAGGTTTTCTGGTCACCGCGACTTTTTTCTCACCAGCGTTCTTTGTCATTTCGACCTTTTTGTCACCTTTTCCTTGGTCACCTATTTGGTAAACATGAAAGGTGAATCACCTTACATACAATAAAACCCATATTACCAAAAAAGTGCTTTCCATACTACATTCCTTAAACAGCATTCGAAAATTCCTCCCGCTATCACTCAAGAAAATACTAGTGGAAACACTAGTAATGCCCCACTTCGATTATTGTGATTCTCTACTGACTGACCTCAATGTCAACCAGTCGCAAAGATTACAACGTGTTCATAATTCTTGTGTTCGCTTCGTCTGCGATGTCCGTCGCGCTGACCACATCACCCCATCCTTCCAAACTCTAAACTGGCTACGGCTTAACGAACGTAAAAATTTTCATTCTCTTGTTCTCCTTTTCCAAGTTCTTCACACCTCTACACCTACCTACCTTGCCTCCCGTTTCAGTTACCTGTCATCATATCATAATCTCTTCACACGCACGCAAAATAGCCGCATACTAGCCATACCAACACATAAGACATCATCGTATTCATCATCATACACAATCTCGCTCTCGCGCTTGTGGAATACCCTACCCAGTGACATCAGAGACTGTCGGAATTTAGTAGCGTTCAAAAGCAAACTTATTAAGTATTTTCTTACTGCGTAGAGTACTTACTTACTTACTGGCTTTTAAGGAACCCGGAGGTTCATTGCCGCCCTCACATAAGCCCGCCATTGGTCCCTATCCTGAGCAAGATTAATCCAGTCTGCCATCATATCCCACCTCCCTCAAATCCATTTTAATATTATCTTCCCACCTACGTCTCGGCCTCCCCAAAGGTCTTTTTCCCTCCGGCCTCCCAACTAACACTCTATATGTATTTCTGGATTTGCCCATACGTGCTACATGTCCTGCCCATCTCAAACGTCTGGTTTTTATGTTCCTAATTATGTCAGGTGAAGAATACAATGCGTGCAGCTCTGCATTGTGTAACTTTCTCCATTCTCCTGTAACTTCATCCCTCTTAGCCCCAAATATTTTCCTAAGAACCTTATTCTCAAACACCCTTAATCTCTGTTCCTCTCTCAAAGTGAGAGTCCAAGTTTCACAACCATATAGAACAACCGGTAATATAACTGTTTTATAAATCCTAACTTTCAGATTTTTTGACAGAAGACTGGATGACAAAAGCTTCTCAACCGAATAATAACAAGCATTTCCCATATTTATTCTGTGTTTAATTTCCTCCCGAGTATAATTTATATTTGTTACTGTTGCTCCAAGATATTTGAATTTTTCCACCTCTTCGAAAGATAAATCTCCAATTTTTATAGTTCCATTTCGTACAATATTCTGGTCACGAGACATAATCATATACTTAGTCTTTTCGGGATTTACTTCCAACCCTATCGCTTTACTTGCTTCAACTAGAATTTCCGCGTTTTCCCCAAATGTTTGTGGATTTTCTCCTAGCGTAGAGTAGGTTTAATTTGTACTTAATCAATAAAAGAAATGCTTCTCTCTTCTTAACTTTAACAATAAACTGTCTAGCTTTTATTAATCACTTCATCTTTTAGTACTTTGATTTTTATTGTATTTGTAAATTTAATATTAATTGTAATTATAATTGTAATTGTATTCTTAATATTGTAGTTGTAATCCCCTGGTAGAGGGGAAGAGAAGGCCTGGTGGCCTTATCTCTACCAGGTTAAATAAATAAATGCATAAATAAATAAATAAATAAATAAATAAATAAATAAATAAATAATGTGCCAGATAAAGGCAACTACTTGTCTCTGATTTCGTCTACTTGTCCATACGCTAACAGCCTGTCCATCAACTCGTCCATACTATATCGCTCTAGCTCCATTAAATCACAAACCAACAATCACAATCTACAAAAGCCACCAACTGGTCGGATACCAGAGCTCTGCAGCGAGTGAAGTCATATCAACAAATCCCCTGCACGATGCAGCATGAATCTGCAGCTTTCGCCTGTAGAGTATATCGTCGCGCTAGACACCTGAAGCAGAGAAGTTGCCGACTCATCAGGGGTTTAGACGCACATTAAACAGAAACGGAACTTCAACGTCATGGTCGGGCAACTTCACCGTCACATTAAACAGAAACGGAACTTCAACGTCATGGTCGGGCAACTTCACCGTCACATTAAACAGAAACGGAACTTCAACGTCATGGTCGGGCAACTTCACCGTCACATTAAACAGAAACGGAACTTCAACGTCATGGTCGGGCAACTTCACCGTCACATTAAACAGAAACGGAACTTCAACGTCATGGTCGGGCAACTTCACCGTCACATTAAACAGAAACGGAACTTCAACGTCATGGTCGGGCAACTTCACCGTCACATTAAACAGAAACGGAACTTCAACGTCATGGTCGGGCAACTTCACCGTCACATCCAATGGCGAGTGCCGTCAGTTTGCCGGCGCAGTCAAGGGTAGAGAAGTGCGCTCCCAGACAATGCCGATATTTATCAGACAAAAACTTGCGATGATTAGTTTTGCCGGATGAAATAAAATAGTCGTACAGCTAACGTCCTAAATTTAAAATAGTGGTACGTACGTTACTGGAAAAGGCTGAGAACCGCTGTAGTAATGCTTTGGAAAAGGACGATTCACATTATACGGAACGTCAACGTCAACGTCACGTCACGGACCGGTAACGTTACGTCAAAATATTGTATGGTGCCTACAGGCAACGTCCCGGACCGTCAACGGCAAGGACCGTCTGGGATTGGCGAGCAGAATGTTTCACCGTGCCGGTCGGTACCTGAACGTGGACGGTTTGTTCTCAGGACAGGATACAGCTCTGTAACGTCACCTCTCTCCGCTCTGCCGTCTCGCATTCAACGTCCGTGCAGGGTCTGTGAAATGTGGACAGCAGTTTGCAGGGAGGGTGGAGAGGGTGTTTGGCGTGCAGGTAGCAGTGATTTAGGCGACAAATAAAAGTGTTCTGCGTTCATAACAGAGTTTACTGCATGGATATCCCAATGGTAATGTTAACGCAATTGCACATCTTGTGTACTGATTATAAATAATTCAATTTCTGCTCTATTATGCGAAAATCAATCTATAGCAAAGACAGTCTCATATGCTGGACACTTTCCTGGACACGTAGTATTTCATTTCAGTTAATTTGGCGAAACAAATATGTAGTAAAATAATACAAGTTTTTATTACGCACGTTCATTTGTACGTCAAGATATCCTTTATTTATAATGACTGCAAACACACAACGTGTTTAAAATGATTAGATATAATGAAACCTTTGCTGTATTTTATGAAAAAATAATACAAACTACATTTTCTTTTCTCTGTAATTTGGAAGAAGGCACAGAACGATTATGTTGACTTTTTCTGCATTTTTTCTTTCTTTTTTCTTTAAGTAATTTATCAATATTGGGACATAATGACTGGACAGTATATAATTAAGACTGCATGTTAGGTTGTGCTCTGACAAGGTACTTCTTGATTTAGGTTTACCAAGTTTCCCCTCTGGCCTTCCAACTAACACTTTATATGCATTTCTGGATTCGCCCATACGTGCTACATGCCCTGCCCATCTCAAACGTCTGGATTTAATGTTCCTAATTATGTCAGGTGAAGAATACAATGCGTGCAGTTCTGTGTTGTGTAACTTTCTCCATTCTCCTGTAACTTCATCCCTCTTAGCCCCAAATATTTTCCTAAGCACCTTATTCTCAAACAACCTTAACCTATGTTCCTCTCTCAAAGTGAGAGTCCAAGTTTTACAACCATAAAGAACAACCGGTATATATATATTTCAAGAAATAGTCTGCCCAGGCATCCTGGGTTGCCAAAAACACAGAATAACACACATATATAAACTCTAATTTTTTCCTATCACGTCACAATTTTAAAATAATAAGTTTTAATTTTTAATTCTTACATTTTAATATATTTACATCCATTTTTTTTATTTTATTGTGATTTTGCTACTGAACAAAAACAAGTGTACCGACCCTAATTTGATCGTGCTGGTTACAGACCTGAAGTCCGTTTTTTTCTGTCACGTCACAATTTTAAAATAATAAGTTTTAATTTTTAATTCTTACATTTTAATGCATTTACATCCATTTTATTTATTTTATTATGATTTTGCTACTGAACAAAAACAAGTGTACCGACCCTAATTTGATCGTGCTGGTTACAGATCTGAAGTCCGTTTTTTTCTCTCACGTCACAATTTTAAAATAATAAGTTTTAATTTTTAATTCTTACATTTTAATGCATTTACATCCATTTTATTTATTTTATTATGATTTTGCTACTGAACAAAAACAAGTGTACCGACCCTAATTTGATCGACCTGGTTACAGATCTGAAGTCCGTTTTTTTCTCTCACGTCACAATTTTAAAATAATGAGTTTTAATTTTTAATTCTTACATTTTAATGCATTTACATCCATTTTATTTATTTTATTATGATTTTGCTACTGAACAAAAACAAGTGTACTGACCCTAATTTGATCGTGCTGGTTACAGATCTGAAGTCCGTTTTTTTCTCTCACGTCACAATTTTAAAATAATAAGTTTTAATTTTTAATTCTTACATTTTAATGCATTTACATCCATTTTATTTATTTTATTATGATTTTGCTACTGAACAAAAACAAGTGTACTGACCCTAATTTGATCGTGCTGGTTACAGATCTGAAGTCCGTTTTTTTCTCTCACGTCACAATTTTAAAATAATAAGTTTTAATTTTTAATTCTTACATTTTAATGCATTTACATCCATTTTATTTATTTTATTATGATTTTGCTACTGAACAAAAACAAGTGTACTGACCCTAATTTGATCGTGCTGGTTACAGATCTCAAGTCCGTTTTTTTCTCTCACGTCACAATTTTAAAATAATAAGTTTTAATTTTTAATTCTTACATTTTAATGCATTTACATCCATTTTATTTATTTTATTATGATTTTGCTACTGAACAAAAACAAGTGTACCGACCCTAATTTGATCGTGCTGGTTACAGATCTGAAGTCCGTTTTTTTCTCTCACGTCACAATTTTAAAATAATAAGTTTTAATTTTTAATTCTTACATTTTAATGCATTTACATCCATTTTATTTATTTCATTATGATTTTGCTACTGAACAAAAACAAGTGTACTGACCCTAATTTGATCGTGCTGGTTACAGATCTGAAGTCCGTTTTTTTCTCTCACGTCACAATTTTAAAATAATAAGTTTTAATTTTTAATTCTTACATTTTAATGCATTTACATCCATTTTATTTATTTTATTGTGATTTTGCTACTGAACAAAAACAAGTGTACCGACCCTAATTTGAACGTGCTGGTTACAGATCTGAAGTCCGTTTTTTTCTGTCACGTCACAATTTTAAAATAACAAGTTTTAATTTTTAATTCTTACATTTTAATACATTTACACCCATTTTATTTATTTTATTATGATTTTGCTACTGAACAAAAACAAGTGTACCGACCCTAATTTGATCGTGCTGGTTACAGATCTGAAGTCCGTTTTTTTCTCTCACGTCACAATTTTAAAATAATAAGTTTTAATTTTTAATTCATACATTTTAATGCATTTACATCCATTTTATTTATTTTATTATGATTTTGCTACTGAACAAAAACAAGTGTACTGACCCTAATTTGATCGTGCTGGTTACAGATCTCAAGTCCGTTTTTTTCTCTCACGTCACAATTTTAAAATAATAAGTTTTAATTTTTAATTCTTACATTTTAATGCATTTACATCCATTTTATTTATTTCATTATGATTTTGCTACTGAACAAAAACAAGTGTACTGACCCTAATTTGATCGTGCTGGTTACAGATCTGAAGTCCGTTTTTTTCTCTCACGTCACAATTTTAAAATAATAAGTTTTAATTTTTAATTCTTACATTTTAATGCATTTACATCCATTTTATTTATTTCATTATGATTTTGCTACTGAACAAAAACAAGTGTACCGAGCCTAATTTGATCGTGCTGGTTACAGATCTGAAGTCCGTTTTTTTCTCTCACGTCACAATTTTAAAATAATAAGTTTTAATTTTTAATTCTTACATTTTAATGCATTTACATCCATTTTATTTATTTCATTATGATTTTGCTACTGAACAAAAACAAGTGTACTGACCCTAATTTGATCGTGCTGGTTACAGATCTCAAGTCCGTTTTTTTCTCTCACGTCACAATTTTAAAATAATAAGTTTTAATTTTTAATTCTTACATTTTAATGCATTTACATCCATTTTATTTATTTCATTATGATTTTGCTACTGAACAAAACCAAGTGTACCGAGCCTAATTTGATCGTGCTGGTTACAGATCTGAAGTCCGTTTTTTTCTCTCACGTCACAATTTTAAAATAATAAGTTTTAATTTTTAATTCTTACATTTTAATGCATTTACATCCATTTTATTTATTTCATTATGATTTTGCTACTGAACAAAAACAAGTGTACTGACCCTAATTTGATCGTGCTGGTTACAGATCTGAAGTCCGTTTTTTTCTCTCACGTCACAATTTTAAAATAATAAGTTTTAATTTTTAATTCTTACATTTTAATGCATTTACATCCATTTTATTTATTTTATTGTGATTTTGCTACTGAACAAAAACAAGTGTACCGACCCTAACTTGAACGTGCTGGTTACAGATCTGAAGTCCGTTTTTTTCTGTCACGTCACAATTTTAAAATAACAAGTTTTAATTTTTAATTCTTACATTTTAATACATTTACACCCATTTTATTTATTTTATTATGATTTTGCTACTGAACAAAAACAAGTGTACCGACCCTAATTTGATCGTGCTGGTTACAGATCTGAAGTCCGTTTTTTTCTCTCACGTCACAATTTTAAAATAATAAGTTTTAATTTTTAATTCTTACATTTTAATGCATTTACATCCATTTTATTTATTTTATTATGATTTTGCTACTGAACAAAAACAAGTGTACCGACCCTAATTTTATCGTGCTGGTTACAGATCTGAAGTCCGTTTTTTTCTCTCACGTCACAATTTTAAAATAATAAGTTTTAATTTTTAATTCTTACAGTTTAATGCATTTACATCCATTTTATTTATTTTATTGTGATTTTGCTACTGAACAAAAACAAGTGTACCAACCCTAATTTGATCGTGCTGGTTACAGATCTGAAGTCCGTTTTTTTCTCTCTTACGTCACAATTTTAAAATAATAAGTTTTAATTTTTAATTCTTACATTTTAATGCATTTACGTCCATTTTATTTATTTTATTATGATTTTGCTACTGAACAAAAACAAGTGTACCGACCCTAATTTGATCGTGCTGGTTACAGATCTGAAGTCCGTTTTTTTCTCTCACGTCACAATTTTAAAATAATAAGTTTTAATTTTTAATTCTTACATTTTAATGCATTTACATCCATTTTATTTATTTTATTATGATTTTGCTACTGAAAAAAAACAAGTGTACCGACCCTAATTTGATCGTGCTGGTTACAGATCTGAAGTCCGTTTTTTTCTCTCACGTCACAATTTTAAAATAATAAGTTTTAATTTTTAATTCTTACATTTTAATGCATTTACATCCATTTTATTTATTTTATTGTGATTTTGCTACTGAACAAAAACAAGTGTAAGTTACCGACCCTAATTTGATCGTGCTGGTTACAGATCTGAAGTCCGTTTTTTTCTCTCACGTCACAATTTTAAAATAATAAGTTTTAATTTTTAATTCTTACATTTTAATACATTTACACCCATTTTATTTATTTTATTATGATTTTGCTACTGAACAAAAACAAGTGTACCGACCCTAATTTGATCATGCTGGTTACAGATCTGAAGTCCGTTTTTTTCTCTCACGTCACAATTTTAAAATAATACGTTTTAATTTTTAATTCTTACATTTTAATGCATTTACATCCATTTTATTTATTTTATTGTGATTTTGCTACTGAACAAAAACAAGTGTAAGTTACCGACCCTAATTTGAATGTGCTGATTACAAATCTGAAGTCCGTTTTTTCTGTCATGTCACAATTTTAAAATAATAACATTTTTAATTTTTAATTATGATGTGTGACACTCGTTCAGCTCAAAACTGAGTACTCTTGAACCCGAAGCTTGGCCCACATTTGTACTAATGTCAACTGGGTTTTTAGGAAATTATCGAGGTGATAATTATGCTGAGCTAGTATATAACATGCTTAGAGCATTTCAGAATCTAGGTTGTTGCATGTCTTTAAAAATGCACTTTCTTCATTCACACCTTGACTTTTTTTTCCACCAAATCTCGGCGCTGTAAGTGACGAACATGGTGAGAGGTTCCATCAGAACATATCAACGATGGAATCAAGGTACCAGGGTCAATACGGTTCAAGAATGATGGGTGATTTCTGCAGCGATCAACCACATGCGGAAAAGCAAAGGTTTCAAGCACTTTTAACAAAGTTTTTAGTGCTTACTACATATTGTAAGTGTACGTATCTTCTTATAAATGTATTTGAAATATAATACAATTCACGAAGAATATATAAACTAAGCTCAATTTATATCTCTGACTTCACGGTATGTACTAAATAGTAACATTTATAATTAATGTTACAGTCCCATAGCTAAAACCCTGACGTGCTGTGATAAATCTGATTACTGGTCTGGAATCAGCGCATCATTTTCAGTATAAAACACTTGTCATTTCCTCAGTAGCAGACAGAAAGTTTTTTTTTTTTTTTTTTTTGAGTTCAGTGTAATTTATGGGGAAAGTCGTCGTAATTCAAGTGTGGCAAGAAGGATGTACCGTCAACGTTTTCCTCAAAGAAGATTATCTAATCCGCGGACTTTTGTAGCAGTTTCTCAGCGATTATTAGAAACTGGGATTCGAAAGTCGTGGACGTCAAAGACGGTGGACACGTGGAAAATCTGATACAAATAGCTATGTAGGCCTACAATTTTCAAATGTACTTTAACGAGTTCGTATTAATACGAAAACAAACAACTTAGACAATCACTTACGAATTGTTTATCTGTAAGAAATGATTTTTCGTCAAGTGTCATGTCCTAAAATATAAAAACTGCAAACTTTAAGTTTCTTTAAAAATGATATTACTTTACGGAATCATTAAAAAGAACTTTCATGTGATTGTGCGCAGTAAACCGTTTTATTTTTAAACGTACGATAAAAAATGAAGCAATATTGTTAAATAAAATGGAAATTTGTCATAATGTTCTATTAACAAGATTGAAAGTTTGTATTTGCTGCGAGTTTTATGTCAACAACAGTTGATCTGGTCCGCCCCTGCATTGGAACAGAGCATCTGTTTTGTACCGATATATCTGTACCCGCTTGAGCTGTACTGTGTACCTGTAAGCCCTCTCCTCCCCATCCAAAAACGTTGCCAAACGTCTAATATTGTAAACTTCAATAATTAGTTACATAATGCAATTAGAAAAAAATTTTGAGGACATTTTTTGTTCCTTATGACATGAATAATCATAAGTTAAAATAATGGCACTTATGCCCCTTACATCCTGTATAATAATAAAATTCTAAATTATAGACATCAGCTCAAAGAATTTGAGTGACCACAAGGGTCCTGAATACAATAAACATTTACAATACAATGTGATGTGATACATTAAAGAAAAAAGAAAGTTAAATGTTGAAGGCAAATATAAGTTGATTAATTGAAATAGAGATGATGATGTAGTTCCTAATTAAAATGTAATTCCCTGTTATTTTACTTTGTGTTTGAGTGAATATTACTCAATTAACACTAAGGAGGTTTGGTGCACTTGGCCAACAACCGAAACACTCAAACACACATTATTGAAATCATTTTATAATCAAACACGTATTATGGAAATCATTTTACTTACTTTTTCAGTGTTTGAAACTTTGAAAATACTGTAGCTATATATTTTTATATTTTATGATAATTTATGCTCGACCATGCCGAAATGTAGTAATTATACACCTGGTAGCAGCCCTTTAATGGATCTCATTAAAGTACACCTATTCATTAAAGTTCAGGTTTTCCAGCAATCAGTAAGCACCATTGTAGCAAGATGAAAGCGCAAGTATCGATTATTCTCGGATATGCAATCGAAAGACAACTAGCGAAACGTCACGGAGGCTGGAAATCCAATACTGTCGCAGAAGGTTATGTTCTGTTACTATCATAATTAGCGTTAATTGTAAATAATATTCAAATAAATTCAATTTGTCATCTCGTTTTTCAATGTCTAAATCAATTTCAAGGTTATATCAAGATTAATGTTCATTTTACTCTCTAGATTATATCAAAGTCAATGACATTTGTTCCTCGGAAAAAAATCAATACTTTTGCGTCTGCGCACATCTCACAATTTACGAGATATTGCACAAGGTCACTTCCGCTCCCCAGTCAGATAAGAATAATATGAATACTTATGAATAATTTCAAGTTAGAAATATGGTCGAGCATAAAAAGTCGTATGAAACTTGCCTATAATGGTAATTAAGACGCTCGTATGAAAATTATGAAACTCGCTTGCGCTCGTTTCATAAACATACTCGCGTCTTAATTACTACCATTATAGGCTCGTTGCATAATGTACTATTATATTTCTATTTCATATTTTAAGTACCACCCAGCAGTGCCACCAGTACCAGCTGACCTATTACTTTAGGCAATCCATCTTACTAATCAGTATGTAGCCTATCTGTAACACTCTGTACACAGATTCCTCGAGGTCTGCAAAACGCCATTAGCTGCTGCGATAACATCTTCATTTGATGAGAATTTTTCCCAGCCAAGTGAGTTTTGAGTTTTGGGAAAAGAAAGAAGTCTGAGAATGCGATCTGGTGAGTCAGCAGGCGGGGGATGCGGCAACAATTCGAACCGTTGTTGTAGTTTAGCAACCAGACGTGAGCACGTGTGTTGTGATGATGAAACAACACTTTCTACTCGCCCTATCCGACCTCTTCTCTCAAATTTTCTCTTTCAGTTGCTGCAGGAGATTTGAATAATATTATTCGATTATTGTTCCCCCCTTGCTAGAGAGTTAATCATGATCATTCCCTTAGAATCTCAGAACACAGACGCCATGGGTAATAAGAATAACGCTTAAGTACTTTCTCAAGGTTTATACTTTTGAGTATGAGCACTTACTGTGATTATATACTCGTAACCACTAGAACATACTCATATTCGTAAGAATAAAGACATTCTACCTAACGTGAATATATACTCATCTCTACAGCCTTCTTGATCGTTTAAAAGTTAGTATATACTCATATTACCTATCCTCTTTGACCACATTGCACCGTGATGCTCAGTTTTTTTATAGACTTTCACATGTTATCCGCATGCTGTAGTGGTTTGTGTTTTGCTTTTTATAAATAAATAAGTAAATAAATAAACAAATAATTAATTAATTAAATTAAATTAACAAATAAATGAGTAAATGAATAAATAAATAAACATGAAAGCGAGAGTGAATCAGATAGGTGACCTTAATAAACAGAAAACAAGAAAATAGTACTGAGAAATCGTCATTAAGGGAAGTTGGATAGAGATTACAATCCATTTCTAGAATTCTAGTTATGCTAATTCTATTTTTATTATAGTTATATATATATATATATATATATATATATATATATATATAATTTAAAATTACAAGTAATTGCATTTTGCAATTCAAATTTTACAAAGTAAACTGTAATTGTTAATTATATCTAACAATACAATCTAACCTTATAATCTGATAGCCATTCATATTTTTATAGGTTATGTTTTTATGAATAACAAATACGTGTTTAACCTTTTTCACATTCACTTTTGTGAAGCGTTAAAGGCTTCTGAAGTTCACGTCTTTTTCTATGTTTTTCTATGAGGTACTACATCGTTCATAAATTCTGCCATTTTTTTTTTATTCAACTTTAAACTGAACACAAATCAACAAATACTCAGAATTGAGCCTGCTACAAACCATACTCAGAATAACATGAGAACGAACTTATAAATATGAGAATATACTAGCTTTTATTCTTATCAAGCATGAATATATATTCTGTCCAAGATATACACTTGAGTATATTCTACTATGCTTCCATGTTATGAGTATGTAACCAAAATGAGTACGTACTCAAATGTTTTTATTCTTACTAACAAGAGTATATACTAAAAAAGTCCAGTATATACTATATACTCATGTTTATTCTTACTACGCCATGTCTTTCCCAGCTGATTCAAGAGCTTTTTCTTTCTTTCTTTCGAGGCAGAGAATCACTGTTTCCTTTCTTTTGATTGTTGCTTTCTCTCTGGTATGTAGTAATGGATCCAAGTTTCATTAATGGCCACGAATCACCTCAAAAAGGACGTATTTTTCTCGAATCGAGCCAGACAATCCCTCAAAATTTAACATCCTGCATCATCTGATTTGCAATGTCTGCAAATTGTCATAAGTGATTCGCAATTGTTCCTGGTTACTATGGGGAATATATAGAAGGCAGTGACAGCTCATCTCACTGCCTGCTGAATCGCATCCTATGGCTGCGTAAACTGTCTGTTCAATCAAAGT